>NC_059220.1:29059774-29266077 GCF_020615455.1 Coregonus clupeaformis
CAGGAGCAGTGTCCATAGAACTCCAAAATGTCTGATTTGAGATTGGGAAACTGGATTGTTTCAGCTGCCATCAATTATTCTATGACTATTGTATTGTGTGATGTAGCCTGCATAATCCAGATTAAAGAAAGTTTAGATTTTCATTACCCAACCAACAAGCTATTACTTTTTTTGGCTGATTGGGAAAGACCAAGAAAGGTAATAGGCAAGCCAATGTATCCCGTTGACATCCCGTGCCCATGCTATGTTTTCAATGAATTTTCATGGAATCAGTTGGTTACACCTCTATGGTAAGCTACAGTATGCTGAATGTCCTGTCTGCCTCAAAGACACTGTAATAATAATCATGCAAAACACACTTAGAGAGAAGAGTGAAGTCCACACTAGCTAATGGATTACCAAACCCAAACCAGAGTTTTAACCAGCACTCAGGTTTGGCGTGAAGTCAGGCAGGTCTTTTTGACGTATGTATGGGCGTAGGCCCCCCACCTGCCCGGCCCCCGACTGGGTTTGATTTAATTAAAAGGAAGAGGGTGCATCAATTTCAGCAGCGTCGCGGGGAGATGACAGTACACAAATTGAAAGTAAGCAGATCGGCAGGGCCGAGAGGGGGCCAGTTCATCATTAACATGGAACACAATTCTGTGTGCAATGTAACAAGATTAGAAACATTATTATCATTCCACCCCCAGACATAAAGTCCCTGTCACAGCCTGAGAGAGAGGAGAGGAGAGAGGGGGGATCCCATATAGCCACTCAGCTTGGGACAACACTGAGATGGTGTGGTATAAATGCGTAGGATTTGACGCGAATGCAAGTATTCTGATATATTTTTGAATAGGATATGGGGGAAATCTACAGAAGAGCTTTTGCATGGTATTTGAATGGAGCATATTCAAAGAGACAGTTGGATGTTTGACAGTGTCTAGATTAAGAGAGACAGTTGGACTTATGAGAAAGTGAGCATGATTCCCTGTCATCCGGATCTGGATTCAGGGATGGATGTAATGTATGATGGAACTAGCTGGTGTGTGTGTGTGTGTGCATGCGTGCACGTAGCCTGTGTGTGATTGGACAGGTCTGTTTATCCACAGCCTCCTATCGTAGCATGGTCAATAGCTGTGCTTCCAGTGATACTAGGCCAGGATTAGGTCCTCAGCCCTGTGACTGTCATGATTACATCGCTTCACACACTTTTACTCATGACAGTCGCAACTGATATACTTATCACTTCCAGACTCACTGACATGCTGCTGCTCCTGCTGCTCGTCACATGGAGAGATTAGGTTTGTTTGAGTGAAGATCTTCCTGTACTGGTCTGAAGGAACATGTACTGTAACTGTCCAGAAATTATTTTCAGTTTTACTGAAAAACATATACCTTTAGTGAAGTGAATGTGGTTTTTAGCTTTATGTAGAATATCTTATGATGTGTGTGTATCCATCCCTTCTATTGAGTCTTCATATTAGATTGGGGGTTTATATTCTAGTGTTCCCTTTCAGGAAATCCAGATCAGGAATGTGAATGGGTTTAGTCCAAGAGGAGGTCTGTTAATGAACAGTAAAGACAGATGAGTCTCTCTGATGCCAAGCAGGTCGCATTAATTGGATTAGTGTGACAGAGATTGGGATGGATAGCTGTCTATGTGCCAAGTGGTCATTAGCTTGGCACCACCACCACATGCTAATAATACTGTACTCAAAACTGGTTCAGGATTCCCCTCAATACAAATCCTAGCACTGGACCTCCAAAGGAAAGAGAGCAGCTAATCAGGAAGAATAGTTTATATGTCTACATTTCCTTTAGAGTGGAGCATGGACACAGGCATATATTTTACTTGTGATTTTAAAATGGGCATATCATGTTGTCTGTGCTCTAAGATGATTACCTTTACTTGGCTGTCCTTATACTAAACATATATATTTTTTAAATATCAGCATCCGGTAAATACGATTTATCAATGGCTGTGAAAGCATACTTTATGAATGAAAACCTTGTTGAGATTGTCTCCAGAATGCTCCATTGTGTCAGCATGCTGCTGCTGTGTATTTAACAGGCTGATGTCATGTTCTCCAGTGGAGCTGTGGTAGGCACCAGGACAGGAGTCAGTGGTCTCTGCCTCACCCCATTCTCCAAATGGGTACCAGTATGAATCAGTCCCTGCCTGGATGTTGTTATCAATCACGCTGGGTCCCAGTGGGGGGCTGGTGAGGAGAGGGGAGGGGAGCCTCCCTGATCCTAATCCATATAAAAGGCTGTGATGTATTAGAGCGGATGAGCATCGGCTCATTTGACAGCCCCAGGAAAGTGTGCAGGGGAACTTTCAATCTCATTTAGTGTTGGGAAAGAATGGAATTGTGGTGGTGAGATTGTAGTGGTAAGATTGTCTTTAAGTCAATGCGAAGCCCACAGGGTGACTATGTGGTGGACCCCTGGTCCAGAAACGTTACAAACCAACAAGACTCTGAGCTAACTCTCAATCAGTAACCGACTGACCCCTGGCCTGAGTCCCTCAGGTAAGAATCACCCTCCTCAGGTTTAGTGAGTCAAGTTACAGAAGAAAAACAGAGTCCACAAAGCCAGGAGAGAAAACAAAAACATGCATGAATCAAATGGCGCGTGGTCAGACTGGTGCTTTCCAAACAGGTCATTTCTGTCATTCAATCGCTCCACAGTGAGGCGAGGTCCTGAAATAGGATAGCCACAAAAACAGACATACATATTAAGTGCAAGGGATCGGAGATCAGCTACTCCACAGAGCTCATCTCTGTCTCTCTGTCTCTGTCTCTCTCTCAATTCAATTCAATTCAAGGGCTTTATTGGCATGGGAAACATATGTTTACATTGCCAAAGCAAGTGAAATATATTTTAAAAAAAGGGAAATAAATAATAAAAAAACGTTTAAATAATAAAAAAACAATACATTCACAAAAGTTCCAAAAAGAATAAAGACATTTCAAATGTCATATTATGCAAATAGTTAAAGTACAAAAAGGAAAATAAATAAACATAAATATAGGTTGTATTTACAATGGTGTTTGTTCTTCACTGGTTGCCCTTTTCTTGTGGCAACAGGTCACAAATCTTGCTGCTGTGATTGCACACTGTGGTATTTCACCCAATAGATATGGGAGTTTATCCAAATTTGATTTGTTTTTGAATTCTTTGTGGGTCTGTGTAATCTGAGGGAAATATGTGTCTCTAATATGGTCATACATTTGGCAGGAAGTTAGTGCAGCTCAGTTTCCACCTCATTGTGTGGGCAGTGTGCACATAGCCTGTCTTCTCTTGAGAGCCAGGTCTGCCTACGGCGGCCTTTCTCAATAGCAAGGCTATGCTCACTGAGTCTGTACATAGTCAAAGGTTTCCTTAATTTTGGGTCAGTCACAGTGGTCAGGTATTCTGCCACTGTGTACTCTCTGTTTAGGGCCAAATAGCATTCTAGTTTGCTCTGTTATTTTGTAAATTCTTTCCATGTGTCAAGTAATTATCTTTTTGTTTTCTCATGATTTGGTTGGGTCAAATTGTGTTGCTGTCCTGGGACTCTGTGGGGTCTGTTTGTGTTTGTGAACAGAGCCCCAGGACCAGCTTGCTCAGGGGACTCTTCTCCAGGTTCATCTCTCTGTAGGTAATGGCTTTGTAATGGAAGGTTTGGGAATCGCTTCCTTTTAGGTGGTTGTAGAATTTAACGGCTATTTTCTAGATTTTGATAATTAGCGGGTATCGGCCTAATTCTGCTCTGCATGCATTATTTGGTGTTTTACGTTGTACACAGAGGATATTTTTGCAGAATTCTGCATGCAGAGTCTCAATTTGGTGTTTGTCCCATTTTGTGACATCTTGGTTGGTGAGCAGACCCCAGACATCACAACCATTAAGGGCAATGGGTTCTACAACTGATTCAAGTATTTTTAGCCAGATCCTAATTGGTATGTTGAATTTTATGTTTCTTTTGATGGCATAGAAGGCCCTTCTTGCCTTGTCTCTCAGATCGTTCACAGCTTTGTGGAAGTTAACTGTGGCGATGATGTTTAGGCAGAGGTATGTATCGTTTTTTTGTGTGCTCTAGGGCAACGGTGTCTAGATGGAATTTGTATTTGTGGTCCTGGTAACTGGACCTTTTTTGGAACACCATTATTTTTGTCTTACTGCGATTTACTGTCAGGGCCCAGGTCTGACATAATCTGTGCAGAAGATCTAGGTGCTGCTGTAGGTCCTCCTTGCTTGGGGACAGAAGCACCAGATCATCAGCAAACAGTAAACATTTGACTTCAGATTCTAGTAGGGTGAGGCCAGGTGCTGCAGACTGTTCTAGTGACCTTGCGAATCGTTGATATACAGTGAGGGGAAAAAAGTATTTGATCCCCTGCTGATTTTGTACGTTTGCCCACTGACAAAGAAATGATCAGTCTATAATTTTAATGGTAGGTTTATTTGAACAGTGAGAGACAGAATTACAACAAAAAAATCCAGGAAAACGCATGTACAAAATGTTATAAATTGATTTGCATTTTAATGAGGGAAATAAGTATTTGACCCCCTGTCAATCAGAAAGATTTCTGGCTCCCAGGTGTCTTTTATACAGGTAACGAGCTGAGATTAGGCGCACACTCTTAAAGGGAGTGCTCCTAATCTCAGCTTGTTACCTGTGAGGGGAACGGCACCTCCTTACCTTCAGGCTCTGATCAGACCCTACACCCAAACGAGCACACTACGTTCATCCACCTCTGGCCTGCTATCCCCCTACCTCTACGGAAGCACAGTTCCCGCTCAGCCCAGTCAAAGCTATTCGCTGCTCTGGCACCCCAATGGTGGAACAAGCTCCCCCACGACGCCAGGACAGCGGAGTCACTGACCACCTTCCAGAGACACTTGAAACCCTACATCTTTAAGGAATACCTGGAATAGTATAATAGTAATCCTTCTACCCCCCCCCCTTTACTACCACTGTCTTTTGCCTAAACCTAAACTAACACCTGACTTATTTCACCTGCTAGCACTGACTTGTTTAAAGAAGTGTACTTACTGTGATCAAGATGTGGTTGTCCCACTGGCTATCCTAAGTTGAATGCACCAATTTGTAAGTCGCTCTGGATAAGAGCGTCTGCCAAATGACTTAAATGTAAATGTAAATAAAAGACACCTGTCCACAGAAGCAATTAATCAATCAGATTCCAAACTCTCCACCATGGCCAAGACCAAAGAGCTCTCCAAGGATGTCAGGGACAAGATTGTAGACCTACACAAGGCTGGAATGGGCTACAAGACCATCGCCAAGCAGCTTGGTGATAAGGTGACAACAGTTGGTGCGATTATTCGCAAATGGAAGAAACACAAAATAACTGTCAATCTCCCTCGGCCTGGGGCTCCATGCAAGATCTCACCTCGTGGGGTTGCAATGATCATGAGAACGGTGAGGAATCAGCCAGAACTACACGGGAGGATCTTGTCAATGATCTCAAGGCAGCTGGGACCATAGTCACCAAGAACATTTGGTAACACACTACGCCGTGAAGGACTGAAATCCTGCAGCGCCTGCAAGGTCCCCCTGCTCAAGAAAGCACATATACAGGCCCGTCTGAAGTTTGCCAATGAACATCTGAATGATTCAGAGGAGAACTGGGTGGAAGTGTTGTGGTCAGATGAGACAAATCGAGCTCTTTGGCATCAACTCAACTCGCCATGTTTGGAGGAGGAGGAATGCTGCCTATAACCCCAAGAACACCATCCCCACCGTCAAACATGGAGGTGGAAACATTATGCTTTGGGGGTGTTTTTCTGCTAAGGGGACAGGACAACTTCACCACATCAAAGGGACGATGGACGGGGCCATGTACCGTCAAATCTTGGGTGAGAACCTCCTTCCCTCAGCCAGGGCATTGAAAATGGGTCGTGGATGGGTATTCCAGCATGACAATGACCCAAAACACACGGCCAAGGCAACAAAGGAGTGGCTCAAGAAGAAGCACATTAAGGTCCTGGAGTGGCCTAGCCAGTCTCCAGACCTTAATCCCATAGAAAATCTGTGGAGGGAGCTGAAGGTTCGAGTTGCCAAACGTCAGCCTCGAAACCTTAATGACTTGGAGAAGATCTGCAAAGAGGAGTGGGACAAAATCCCTCGTGAGATGTGTGCAAACCTGGTGGCCAACTACAAGAAACATCTGACCTCTGTGATTGCCAACAAGGGTTTTTCCACCAAGTACTAAGTCATGTTTGCAGAGGGGTCAAATACTAATTTCCCTCATTAAAATGCAAATCAATTTATAACATTTTTGACATGTGTTTTTCTGGATTTTTTGGTTGTTATTCTGTCTCTCACTGTTAAAATAAACCTACCATTAAAATTATAGACTGATCATGTCTTTGTCAGTGGGCAAACGTACAAAATCCGCAGGGGATCAAATATTTTTTTCCCTCACTGTATATGTTGAAGAGGGTGGGGCTTAAGCTGCATCCCTGTCTCACCCCATGGCCCTGTAGAAAGAAATGTGTTTTTTTTGCCAATTTTAACCGCACTCTAGTTGTTTGTGTACATGGATTTTATAATGTCGTATGTTTTTCCCCCAACACCACTTTCCATCAATTTGTATAGCAGATCCTCATGCCAAATTGAGTCAAAAGCTTTTTTTAAATCAACAAAGCATGAGAAGACTTTGGCTTTGTTTTGGTTTGTTTTTGTCAATTAGGGTGAATACGTGGTCTGTCGTACGGTAATTTGGTAAAAAGTCAATTTGACATTAGCTCAGTACATTGTTTTCACTGAGGAATTGTACGAGTCTGCTGTTAATGATAATGCAGAGGATTTTCCCAAGGTTGCTGTTGACGCATATCCCACGGTAGTTATTGGGGTCAAATGTGTCTCCACTTTTGTGGATTGGGCTGATCAGTCCTTGGTTCCAAATATTGGGGAAGATGCCAGAGCTAAGGATGATGTTAAAGAGTTTAAGTATAGCCAATTGGAATAGGTCTCTCTCTCTCTCTCTCTCTCTCTCTCTCTCTCTCTCTCGACAGGCCATCTACCACTGTCAAGTCCCTTTCTATCTGAGAGGCCTATTCCTTTCTGTTATACCTGTGTTTTCACATTACTTCTTTCACAGTCATTTAAGGTCAGTAAAGTCATATAACATCTCTTAATTACATGAGAAATGTAGAATTATTTCAGTAGAAAAACTCAGGGGTCTCAAATTTCCTAATGTGCCTCTCCAATTATCAATCATAGTGGGGTAATTAGCCATCTTACAGCTATTAAAAAGACATGCAGCCCTTTTCATTATGTCCATTATTACATTTCTCTTTATTTCAACCTTTGAAAGTTATTTGAAACTTTGTGCGAGTGCTTTGAGGTTTGGAACTTAAAAGCCAAAGCCAGCATTCCCTGTCCACCATATACAGTACCCCACCTCCTCCCCACCCCTCCTCCAAAAGCCCATGTTCTAAATGAGGTCACCAGCAGCGCCTCAGGAGTAGAGTGTCAGCTACTGTTTTTCCATTGCTGCAGGACGGGACAGGTCGCACCACACCACAGCAACAGCAACAGCAGCTCTGGTTCCTGAACCAGTGTTTACCTCTCTGACAGGACTGAACTGACGCCACATCAGCCCTGTTACTCCCCAACCAGGCCGAGCAGAGTGACCACAGACAGAAACCCATCCCACAGACGCAAGAAAATGTATCTGCCCTGTATCAGCTGGCCTAGCTGTCCCTATAGTCCTGTTTATACCTGGTTCTAACATGCAGCCTTTGTCCTGATCTTGTCCACATTGTGATTGTGCTCATGTGTAGACAATTAAAATACGTATTGTGCTCTAATTGTGAAACAGACAAGATCAGGTCAAGATCAAGACAACATCAGGACAAAGGACTCATGTTAACGGCAGGTATAAACAGGGCTTCTGTCACGTCTCCCCTGTTTATCTCCTACTCCCCACATCTCCTCTCATCTCTCCTCCTGTCTCTGGTCTCTGGTTTGTCTTTAATGGCATCCATATTTTCCTGTTAATGCGGTGGAAGCCGTGTGAATGTTCGTATCGTCTAAGTGATCATTAAAATTTATGGCAAACTGACTTCATCCAGGTTGCTAGGCTGTGCTGGCATAAGTCATAATTATGTGGTGACAGTGTAAGAGAGAGTGGCTGCATTGGCCACTCATCCAGGCCAGTTAAATGATATAATTAGCCCAGTAAGAGGTGAACGCTCCAGATTGGATAAATTATTAAATGTTTAGATGAACCTGAGCTCCATTTCTCTAACTATCCTCTCTCTCTCTCGCTATTAGTCCATTAGCAGTTATGTAATACTGTATGCTGATGGGGCAGTGGACAGGGAAAGTGGGTAAATTAAGCCTGACCAGTGGTCGTCTTATTGCGGCTTAACTGAAGACTGCAGCTCCTGGCTGTCTGTCACAAAAGGACAAAGGAAGGCTGAAGAGACTGAGAGCATGCAACTATGGGACACCTGAATTTACAGTAATGTGAGCTATTTCTGTAAAGTTTAAACCAAAGATGACTGGCATGCCCTTGGTATAGAGCTGAGACACTGCACTTTTATATTGATTACACCATTCCATCCAGTAGAGGTTATTACATTTTTTACACTAGTCTACAATTGCACCACAGCATTGTAAGACAACAAAGTGAGTCAAACGATATACAGTAACACATCAAATCGCTCAATTTGTCCCTGGTTAAGCTGTAATGGAGGGGTCGGAGTGGGGCTGACATCCTGCCAGCCGCTGTGCTGCTCTTCACTGGGCCCCCAGCCCCCTGTGACACTCACGTGTGTGCATACCGCCAGATAGGGTCTCGCAGAGCGTGACTGTGTGTTATTCACACTGATGAGTTCCGCTGTTCACTGTCACCTCTCATTGTTAGAGGAAATAAGCCAGCGGAGGAGAGCCGTGGCCAGGGTAGGGTGGAGGAGAGCCTACGGAGGGAGCCAGGGGCAGGGGAGGGTGGAGGAGAGGAGAGCCTACGGAGGGGGCCAGGGGAGGGTGGAGGAGAGAAGAGCCTACGGCCAGGGCCAGGGGAGGGTGGAGGAGAGAAGAGCCTACGGAGGGGGCCAGGGACAGGGGAGGGTGGAGGATAGGAGAGCCTACGGAGGGAGGGTGGAGGAGAGGCGAGCCTGTGGGAGGAGCACCCTCAGATCCAGGGCCCAAAGATCAGTTACCCTCCCAGGGAGAACAGGGCTCCCAGCTGTAAGCAGTTGAATGGTTATGTTTCATTCAGATATTCAGTGAGCAGTGCTGTGCTGCTCAATTCATTCTGGATGAGAACCAGAGTTTGTTAGCACATTCTTCCAGACAGCGGAGGGCCCCCAGTTGTGTTCAGGGAGGGGTGTTATGGTGTTTGATTTGTTGTGAAGACTCAAACAGCAGGACACAGCAGACTCCAGGTTGACCCAGCAGGCCTGCAGAGAGTGACACTTCCTCTCGGTGTCTGGTCCTGCAGCGCGCCGTGCCAGCAGAGCCCCAGTGCTGTGCCGCCACTCCGTTTATCATCACCACAACCACCCACCGTGGGCGGCCAGTGGGACCAGACTCACCCCTCCTCTTCCCCTTCTCCTCCCCCTCCCTATGGTCCCTCTCCAGAGAGACTGAAAAAGCCTGATTCTCTGTCTGATTGTTTTTGTTACAGTGTGCAGGCAAATAGACTGTGGCTTCTTACAAAAGAAAATGCTGGATCTCATCTGATCTTACTGCCCTGAAGAGTGGCCTGGCCTGAAAGGTAGTGATTGGAAATTTACAGGGCTTCTCCTCAAGCATTGTCACAAGTCGGACTCTTGTCTGCTCAGGTGAACGAACATCAGCTGAATGGCCGCAATTCATTGAATTTCGATCTTTGTCGCCGTCCATCTGGCAATTCTAGGAAGCTTAATGTATGTCTGTAAACTCTGTAGGAGAATGTTACAAAACATCATGGCAAGTCTGAGAGTTTCAGCACCTCTGTAAGTGAACAGCTCATTTTAAAGGGAACACGTCAATCTTCAAAAACTATGAAATTCCTCTATAGCTTTGAATGTTTTACAGAAAAAAAACTTTCTATGATGTTTGAATTTACTATACGTTTCTGTAATACCATGCCAACATTCACACAAGATTCAAAATGTGTGTGTGCAAACTTTACATAACGTGGTTGTGTTAAACTACTGTAATGTGGTTGTATAAACAGAGTAGTTTGAGATAGCAGTCTTACAAACTCATGATGTCTGTGGGTAGAAATACCTGTTGTATGGGCAGTGTGATGATAATAGTTACCCTCCCCCCGCCCCCTCCACTGGAGTGGCGTAGTCTAAATGATTACAATTGGGAAGGGGGAAGGAGTAAAACAAGGGCCTTTTCAGAACAGCCTCTATCAGGTTTGAAGTCAATTACAGCTTGCGTGTTTGTGTGTGTGTGTGTTTAAACTGGAGTTACCAGAGCCATCATCATGGCTGTGATCAGAACTGATCAGAATAGTGCTGTGATCAGAAGAGCCCCCCCACCGACACCCTCCTCCATATCGCTCTTTCTCTCTTTCTGTCTTAACACCCAACTATCTCCTTTATCCTCCTAACCCCTTCCTATTGTTTTTTTCTTCGACCCCCCCCCCTCTCGTTCATCCCTCTATGCCTCTCTCTCTCCTCCTCACCCCCTCCCTCTCTCCCTTTCTCTTTCATCCCTCTGCCTTGGCCCTCTGCCTGCTCTTCCGTTCACCCCCATGTTCGCAAATCACTTCTTCCTGTGTCAGCAGGTAAATTGTTTTGTCCTCCCATTCCCTGCTTTCATTACCTTGTGTAAATTAAGCGATATGTCGTCCACTGGTGCGCGCCAGAGCACCCACCGTGGCAACACCAAAATCATGAGATTTGGCATAATAAATGAAGACAAACTGGCAGTAGCGCTGCTCCTTCTCCGGGCGGGCTCGCCTTCATTATTCGCTTAACTTGCCATCGAAAATGACTTAACCCTGACCTGTGTATTACGTCCCATATTCACTGCAGATAAAAGCCTTTTTACAGCGCACAACAATTTATATTCCAGCAAAGAGGCTGCTTTTATCTGTCAGTTTTCCAATCTCAGCTCCTGAACACACATCATTTAACTTGTCTTGCCTTCCTGTATTTGTCCATCAGTCCTTCTTTTTTACATAAAATCTGGCAGCATTATTCTGTGATTTGATGGCACCCACTCATTTTTTCCCCTTGGAATGTTTGATTGGAAGAAATATAGCCGGCTGGGCTATCTCCTCTCTTCTGTGGAATCATGCGCTTGATGAAATAGTGTTCCCCCAGCAAGAATAATAAAAACAGACTTGTGCATTACGGGAGGCTCTCAATCTGCCAACTCGGCTGGAGCAGAGCGAAAAAACCTCCCCCTGCCTCCTGACAGATTTCTATAGTTATCCCACTAGATAAATGGAAGCGGGTGACCAGGCTGGGGAAGGCCATACTGGAGCCAGGCATGGGGTGCAGAGCTGGGTTGGCCAACATGACTGCCTGCTGTGAATACTCACAGTTCAACCAGGGGCTGCTAATGGAGAAATTAGTTATTTTACCCCCAACCCTGCCATTACCAATTCACTCTTTGGAGACATGTAGGGGCCACACAGAATATACAGAGAATCCATTGCTTTTCAGGGAAGAATGTCACAAGATGTGTTGATATTTGAATAAATGGACATGTTCTTTATTGGGTGTTTCTATTAGGTACTTTCTATTGAGGGGGTTGGCAACAAAGATTACACCCTGACTCACTCCAGCTGCTCTGAGTATAGAGGGGAGCTTTTTCATAAAGTGTTCATGTCATTGTTGTATCTGTGGAGAAGCCCTACTCATCCCCTGGTCTGCCTGAAGAATCAATCATGTTCATCAGCCACTCTCTGGCAGACGTCATTGGCTGGGCTGTTGTTGTTTGTACTGACACAAGACTGAGATATCAAAATGTGAGATGAAGGATCAAATGACTGCGGTCAACCCTGGCCCGCCCCTCTGCCAAATTGACATGTCAACCCTGCCTTCATTGGGACAAGCTGACATCACTAACTGTAGGAAACAACACATCTGAAATAATGTGCTACAAGGAGGTCTCCAGGTACAGAGACACAACAAACACACTCACCACTGTTTGATTTCCTTGACAACAAAAACAATGCTCCTGAGGTCTGTGGACCAGCTTTTCAGATAACATTGTTAGTAATATTGCCATCTGGGGCCAGAAAAACAGCATCCTTTGAAACCTAATGAGAGATCTGTATTGGCTTTTGTCATGTTGTTTATGTTGGTGTTTCTTGTCTTACAGTGGTTGTTGTAGCTAGCAGTAACTTGATCAACAATAATGGTCAACAATGTTTCCTTTATTTTGAAGGAATGGGAAACATCAGGATGTTTTTCTTTGATGAAAATGGTTCTGACCTTGTCAATGAAATCAGGGGCCTTCAAGCCCTGAATGTGACCAAAACAAACAATGATATGATAGTGGGAAACATTGGTATCAAGGGCCCCATTTTATATCAAATCAGTGAGTTGTGTTGAGCGGCCACAGGATGCTCCCATACCAAGCTAGTTTCAGTCTGACTAGTGCAGAGAAAATAAGGAAAAAACGTAGCATGCAACTCATTTGTTACTGTGTAAAAGTTTCACAAGGTCGTTTGGAGAGTCATGTTAACACAACACCTGAATACAGATTTGTTTCCTTGTTCTACAAGTCACGGAACCCCAGGTCCTTAAGCGATCATTATTACCATACAAATAGACAGATCTATTTAACAACCCTCTTTTTATCGCATAACACTTATTCTTTAGTGTTGCTCCTTGAAAGGCATTGAAATGAGGCTCCCCTTTTTGCAGCGGAGCGTCTATGGGTTGATAAAGGCTCAGAGCAATAGACGAAGCAAGGCTGACATCTTCTTAAGAGATGATAGGGAAGCCAAGTCAAATAGGATGGAGCAGTCACTCTTTTCACAGATAGGTAGCTCATTTCTGCTGGCTGGGAGTTTGCTTCCCTAGTGGCGCTCTGCCTGGGAAAGATAGCTCACTCGGACTCCATTCATTATTTCATTCCCTGTCCCTCTTTTTACATTTTAAGCCATTTCTTTTGGCTTTAATGAGTTATGTATTTTTCCATTTTTGATGAGGATCTTGGAATTTCGATTTTCTTTGGGGGGGGGCAAAATTCTTAATCACATTCCTTTTTCATTTATGTGAAAGAGGCAAAAATCAATTATTTTTATTAGACAAAGCAGATTGCAAATGAATGGAATGGGTAGCATTAAGAAACAAAGGATCCAGAGAGGCCCAGATAAGTGTTATTCTTGCCCCCTGAGGTAAAGGGTGTGGCTTGGGTTATTAAACACTTTGCAAACATTTTCCCTCTCATCCAGGCAGCAAAATAAGTATTATAGCAGTACCAAACAATGGTCAAAAAAGTAATGGTAATCTTTCAGCTATACTGTTAAATAATTTGTTAAATAATTTTTATAAATAATTTTCAAAGGGATTTGTCACGAATGTGTGGGTCATATTTAACATGTGATGCAAGTTTCTTGCATGTTTGTTCAGGCTTTTGATGGCCTCGCATTCAATGACCCATATGCCCTTTCCTGTGGAGGGGAGAGTCTCCTCTGTGGCAGAGTTGCCCCAAGTTTTCTTACAGACTATTTACTTCTCAACTTAATCAAGCATGCACAACTCTACAGGATTTCTGGCTTGGTGCTTCTTGAAAAGCACTTTGTTATCATATCCCACACATTCTTGACAAATCCCTTAGAAAATTATTTAGAAAAATTAACTTCTCTTGCAGAAGGCTCATTGAAAAGAAGAATTACATGACAGATAAAACACTTTATCACCAGCAAAAGGCTAGACAATGTACGTTGAGAAATTGGGAAGATGGGAGAAACAATGAATATTAAGTGCCTTAGAATCTAAAGCTGTCCTGCCGACTAAATTGAAACTGTATATCCTGAGGGGGCAAGGTTTCCAAATTGCTAATTACCACCTCTGAAAGGGGTCTGTTTCTGATATGTTTGCTTGTGAAAGGCTGGCATTTAATGAAGCAGTGGCAGAGTTTTTTTTTTTATTCCCCCTCTCCGACTTTCAGGCCTCTCCCCGGACTGCCTCCCAGGCCAGAACAATGGCGGGCCCTGGAGCCCAGCTCTCCCACAGGCCCGGCGAGAGGAGGCCGGGGGCTGGGTACTGAGGGATCCGCTCAGCATGCTGAAATATGGAGAGGACCGATAAGGTGGCAGCGGCACAGAGAGGCCCTTTCCCATGGGCCCAAGGGGAAATGTGCAGTTATTAAGAGTAAGATGAGAGAGATTAAATGGCTTTTGTGCTAATTTTCTCAGAGACATAAAAAAATTGTTTTATTTAGCCTGGCTTCATTTGAGAGTTGAAAGGAATGGTAAATGACTTTTCGCTTCATTCAGCCAGTCCATTATTGGCACTTCTCAGACATTGTCTAAAAATACTTATTTATATTGTTTTAAAAAGTATTAACTGATCTAATACATTTAGAATGTGTCTCTCTCCACACACAAGGAACAATATCACTTTGAGGGAAGTATTCTGCAAACCACTGGGAATACTTTTTTTCATACTAGCTATATTATAGGCCTATCTATTGCTTGCCTGGTCAAGAAAACTGTTGACATGACATGATGTACTGTTATATTGCCCTCTGGGAAGTTCCCTTTAAAAAAAATATATATATATACAGATATTATATTCCCTTGTTGTATGATGTCCATAACTAGACTCTGGTAGCCTACTAGTAGCCTATGTGCTTAAAGCCCCCATGCAGTCTTGGTAATAAAATATTTAAATCATCACTATATGTCTAATAAATCACTGTTTGTGTTTATTTAAAAAAACTAACTCCAAAATAAATGTGTTATCATTTATTTCCCTGAGCCTCATTTGGCCCTTGAAATGCTGTCTGATTGTGTGGATGTTAGGAAACAAATTTGAAGATATTTACATATACAGCCCTGATTGGCTGATAGCATGGTCAAGAGCCCACCCCCTTACCCAGATGAACAGTCATTGGTCTATTATAATCAGATCACATTGTGACATCATGATGTGGGCCAAAAGTTCCATCCCACCCGAACAGGCTGAAATTCCATGCATGTTTTTCAAACAGCTCCTACACAAAAAGGGCATTATCATAATTTTAGTGTTATTTCGACCTCTTAATGTGAAAAATCACGTTTTTAACTGCACTGCCACTTTAAGCATAGTGCAGAGAGCTCAACTGAGGTTGCTTTTTTTTTATGGGTGGGATAAAGACCCTATCTGGGATGTGGGATCCTTGGGACATCCCTACCCTAAACTTACCATAACCCTTATCATTTTAAATTTCAACTTCAATGGGATAGAGACGTTCCAAGGTTCCCGGATAATACTAGCTGTGGAACGCTCAACTCCGTTATATCGAGGCGGAGTTGAGTAATGAAAACTATTCGCCCAATTTGCTAGCAACAACACCAGCACACCATCAGTCGACACTTGTAAAATGTCAATTCTGAAAACGCATACCTCTACCTGTTTGTCCTGTATAACTGTGGTCCCCCTGCGGTGTGCTGAAATTCATACTTTTAAGGAATAGAACCACCGACTTTTTCCTTATGTGTGTTGCTCAACTGGATGCATACTGACCTGTGAGATTCAATTGACACAAGCGCATTCGCGCTGAGTTGAGCAACACAAATGAGGAAAACATCCGTGGCTGTATTCGATACAAGTTTTTATTAAAAGTATGAATTTCACCACCGCGGGGAGGGACCGCAGTTGTACAGGACAAACTTAGCAACAACATTGAATCACCATCAGACTCGATGTTGTTGCTAACAAATCGCGCGACCCGTTATCAACCCTCAACGCAGCCTCGATATAGATAGCACAGACCGGAAAAAAGACAGCGGGGCGGAAATTACTTCATTCGTTTTGCAGCGGGGCGGAAGTACGTCTCATGTTTACAGCTGTGAAAACAAAACAAGCAGGAACTGCGACTGGTGAGTGGAAACAACAGCATCGTTACATAACATAATGATATAATTTCTCTGAGAAACGGAGCATGTAATCTCAAACCGCGTTCTCATTTTAAATGCAGTAACAACAATTGTGTCACGATGCCATTGTAAGAGATAGCAAGGTTTCTTAACGATAATGTTTTGGTTTGTGGTTTTCTTAGCACATTTCGCTCCCCAGGCTAGGCCTATTGTTATCTAATTATCATGGTCAGTTTTAGAATAATAGAAGAAACAATCAAAATTGAATAACTTTCGAGTTATTTGGAGTCTGCCGAAGTGCTGAAGGCTACACACAATATATATTACATAATAGTTTTCTTCCCCTGTCCTATTGGTCACATTCAGTCCTGATTATAGCCTAATGGTCAAATTCTCTCTTTCACTCTGTCTTCATGTTCTATTCAAAAGTGTTTCAGTAGTAGCTGTGCTGTAATAAGGCATGAGTTTTGACTAGATTCATTCTGTAGTCACTGATGTTACTATGCCTGGGTAGTGGATCGAGGAACGCTGTAGGTTTGCCTGACAGAAAACGAACAATGCATTAGAAGAAAAAATGATAGTTATAAAAAAAAATTAAACTGAAAAAATCATAGATTCCACTTTAAACGATCAGTAAGCTTTTTTAGAAAACCTAAGCAAATGTCATTGTGATACTGGTGGCAAAGTGCCAGATGCCAGACATGCAAGTTTGTTTTATACAGTATGCTATAAATAAGTTGCAAAGCATCTACCTTGGCCCTATGAAGGGTTTATGAAGGCATTATTAAGACTAACAAAATTGTTGTTAATTGAAAATGTGTCCAAATCATTGTTCAATTAGTTGAACAAAACATCTTCATAGTCATCTGCATTATGCTTTAACAGTAGCTTCTCAGAGGATGCTGAGTGTTGTAGTTGACACCAGCAGCAGCATACACTGTCCTCTTATCCTAGACGCACCATAAGCTAGTGTCAACTTACACCATACTCATTCTATTCATGTGCCAATCACATCTACAGTATACTGGAGCTGTACTCCTCCAGCTTACCTGTATTCCTCTCCCCACTCCCCCAGCAGCATGATGGATGAGCTGGTGCATGACCTGGTGTCAGCCCTGGAGCAGACCTCAGAGCAGACCAAGCTAGAGGAACTCTGGGAGGAAATGGTTCTGAGCCCTCTGCAGCAGCGCAGGCAGATCCGACGGCGCCGGGGACGTAAACGCCGCTGTGACTCCTCCCTCCACCCCTTGGAGCACGGACGTTGCCTCAGTGAGGCCTCCGAGTCCAGCCTGGACGAAGCAGCCAAGGACTGCCGGGAGAATGCTGCCCCGGCCCCCTCCGCCGCCAACTACAGCGACTCAGACGACATGGTAATGGCCAAGCGCTGGCCCTCCTGCTCCAGCAACAGCTACGCCATCAAGACCAAGCAGCACTCCTGGCCTGAGTCGGACTCCTTCACAGAGAACACCCCGGGACGGCCACTCAGGAGGAGGCGGAAGGTCAAACGCATGACCTCCGATGTGACGGTCAGCCTGCAGCAGAAGTTGACGGTGTCAGGGGTGGATGGCGAGCGGGGCGGAAACCACAGATCGTCCAAAAAGCAGCGTCTGTCCAGGCTGAAAAAGGGGGCTGGAGGCTGGGTGGGAGTGGGTGTGGACAGGGAGGCTGATGGAGTGGGCCTCAGGGCAGAGGAGTGCTGGAAGGATAAGATCCCATTGGTCCTGGAGGCCAAGGAGCAGCGAGAGGCTTCTGATGAGAACATGTCTGAAGGGTAATGTTCTAAACATACATTATTAATTTTTTTGTGTGAGAAAATATCTATTTGGGCAGGACAATAATATAACATCTTAAAGGATATAATATTTTAGGATAATGATTATGGCATGAAATAGTCTTACCTTTTACGTGAAGAGGTTTCATTTGGCATTTCCTAAATATTACATAATATTTGCAACCTTTGCAATATTTACAATATAGCCTATCCATTGTAAATGATGTTATTGCTGGCCTTTGTTGACACAGACCAAGTCAAACTGCAAATCACTCCTAAATATCACATGCTCCATTTACCCTTTGGGTGGTGAAGTTACTGAGGCAGTTTGGCCCGTAATATAAAAGTCATGGGCATAACTACTATCTGACAGAGGCAATTAAACACAGCGACATTTAAAAGGATCTATACTGCCTGTCTTCATCTAGTTGTCAATATTCAATGTGGCCCCATCTAAAACAAAAAGTGCATCACATTGATGCCTCTGCACCTTCAAGTATTGAATTGACATAAAAAATTAATGATATTCCCTTCTCCTGCTCATCTGCTCTCTCTCTGAGGTGATCAGTGGGGAGGGATCTCTGATACTGTGGCCGCAAGGCATCACTCAGCTCATTACTTTGCTGGGAGAAATTGTCACAAATAAATAAGTTGCTTGGTGAGGTATTGATTGGTTTCAAAATAAATGTCTATCTTATTCCTGATAATTGAAGCTATGTCTGTCCTGAGTTCAACTGAGTGCATTCCAATGTGTGCATAAAAAAAAATCTAAATTCGATATACTACTGTGACTGCCTATAAGTGACATTGGAACAAATCAATTACCATGCTGTCATATTAATTATAATAATGGGTTTACTAAATAGGCCTATACAGTCCTGCCTGGCCACTTTAGGCCTGAGCCAGAGGTCAACAGTTTGACATAAAAACACAGTGAATAACCAAACCTAACCTCTGCTACCCTCAACAGAGTGTAAATCATCAGTGTCCGTATACTACACTAGTAAGAAAATAGAAATTGGACCATGGAGGAATAGGCTAGTCCCATAGAGGTCCCATAGAAGTGCTTAGTGCTGCCTGTGTGTAAACCTGGTTGGTCTCTTCTCCCCCATGTCCCTCCCACTGCTAGACACCTGCCTCCGCTGGGTATTCCCCTTGATGATCTCATTATCTGTTGGCCCATATAAAAAACATGGAGAAGAAGTCTGTGGTAACCAATAATAGGGAGACAGAGGGCTTTACATCTTCTGGTTTAATTTGTGCTGACCTCCCTGGCCCCTCAACGGTACTTGTTTTCTTACTTTATGGAAAAATCAATAGCCGTTCTGACAGAAAACAGCTCGGGAGAAGAAATAAATGGGAACACTGTGGCACGCTGTCAATCATTTCTCACTTACACAACAGCAGGTTGCTGATTGCTGCTCAGTAGACTGCCGCTCTGTACTGAGGACTAAACAATCTATGGGTTAGGTCCTGCTGGAGTCCAAGGAAATGGGAAAATGGTAGCAAGTGATGAGGGGTTGACAGTGGTACAACAGCCATATTTAGACACCAGGAAAAGCTATGAGCCATCCATCTGATGTTTTAGACTTCAGTTACTTCTTTAAATGTATTTTAACCCTTTTAGGTTGAATGGTCTCTCTCTGTTCGTGGTCTCTGTTCGTTCCATTAACCTCTTCATATTCTGTGTTTGATCTCTTAAACGTCCCTTGCCTCAAGGTCACAACTCATGCAGTATGTGCACAGACCAGAGCCTGCCTTTAGCCACCCAAGTGCATGGAAGCAGATGTTGGCAACTCCAGCTGGGCTCCACATCCTTGATTAGAGCAGCGTTGGCCTGCTGGCAGGATGGCCACCTGGCGCCCAGTCTGGCCCAGAGAGCAGACCTCACCTGTGGGTGGAGGCAAACAGGGACACGGCCTCTGTCTACAGCTGTGGTGGTGGTACTGTTGGTGGTGTGTTCAACATGGACAACCTTTCCACCGGAAAACACAAGCCATTATCCGTGCATTTGTCACGCTCCACTCCGTCACATTCTAATTTGGAATTTTTGAAAACTCTACGAGGAGTTTTGGTTTAGAGCTGTATTCCATTTGCTGAAGTTCATTTTCATAAATCTCTGAGACTAATCCAATTACAGGAGCTCAGGGAGGGTGGGATAACCTTATATTCAAGACGCCCATGGAAGAGGTTGGGCTGGGGCGGCTTGTTTGAAGAGCCAACAGAGTCATTGTTATCAGCGCTTTGCCCCCCTCTGTCTCTGTCTCCTCTTTATTCCTCTGCTGAATGAGCCCATGCTCAATAAATTGCGGCCGACCCGTCATCTCTGAGCAAACTGGTCTGCCTCTCCCAGGAGCCAGGGATTATATCCTAATGATTAGTCCTAATCTGGATACTGTGTTTTTGCTTCACCTCACCGGCTTGTCTGCAGACAATGGGCCCGTGTGGGGAGCTGATTAGTTAAACCAGAAATGACAGAGGTTTGTCAGAAGGGAGCTTTTATTCCACACTGGAATGCAGTTGTCGTGTCTTAGAACATGTAACTGTCCTTGTCTTAATTGAGTGCCACCATGGTTGAAGGGAACGTCAGTGTGAAGGCTTATTTAGTGATATGGTGCCTGATGCAATGTATGTGGTGATATTTCTCTGGGAAGAAGAAATGGAAGGCGTGTGTTTTGATTGCTTGGCAACTCAAACTCCTTGCTCTGGCCAAACGCTACGCCACACCTATAGACGTTAGTTTCTTCTCCGCAATGAGTCTGGATCAGAGTACCTCTCCAACGATTTCTACAACGAAAACACATTCTAACCATTCTGATTAGTCCCATAAACCGATGGGTTAGGCCAGAGCCAGAACACACGTGGGTAAAGCGGCATTTAGAAATTGGCTTTGATACTTTAATATGATCCAATCGCTGATGTCTTTGTTTTGTAGAACACCCCTTATTTTGACGTCACCACAAATGACTTCAATGATGGCAGTCTCAGACTGAGCAGCAAAAAAAATCAGTTTGAGTCGTCAGGCAAGTGTTTTGATGAGCTTTACCTGTAATTGATACTAACACAGAAATTATCTTTGTTCTCGCAAGTGCATTTGAAACAGGCTAAGTTTGACTAAAAGGTTTGTCAACTTTTCCTGACAAAGGTCATGGGAGGAGATGAAAGAGAGAGGTGTTTCTACTGGTCCCAAGAAAAATGGCGGCCTTAATTATTCATGGCATTAATTAGGCAGTACTTAATGGAAACGGTTTCACATTGGCTCAGGGCTGCTCCCAGCGACATCACATTACACCTTTTAATACGGATAAATAGTTAATGTGTGGCTCTAATTAATTGTTTATACCTGTGATCTTTTTCAAACTTTGCACCAAATCCCCCTATAGGAAGCAAAGACATTTTTCAACTCAGAAATGGAAGAAACTGTTGTACCGCTGCCATCTGTGAGCAATAACTTATTTTTGATAAGGGGGCATATTTCTAAACGTTCCTCTATTATAGAGAAAGAGTATTGGGAACTATTATACCTGTGTAACCTGTGTAAATATTATCCTTAAGATCAGTATATCTACAGTGAGAGAGAGAGAGAGAGAGAGAGAGAGAGAGAGAGAGAGAGAGAGAGAGAGAGAGAGAGAGAGAGAGAGAGAGAGAGAGAGAGAGAGATTTTTTTATTTCACCAGGTAAGCCAGTTGAGAACAAGTTCTCATTTACAACTGCCACCTGGCCAAGATAAAGCAAAGCAGTGCGATAAAAACAACAACACAGAGTTACATATGGGGTAAAACAAAACATAAAGTCAAAAATACAACAGAAAAATATATATGCAGTGTGTGCAAATGTAGCAAGTTATGGAGGTAAGGCAATAAATAGGCTATAGTGCAAAATAATTACAATTAGTATTAACACTGGAATGATAGATGTGCAAGAGATGATGTGCAAATAGAGATACTGGGGTACAAATGAGCAAAATAAATAACAATATAGGGATGAGGTAGTTGGGCGGGCTAATTTCAGATGGGCTGTGTACAGGTGCAGTGATCGGTAAGGTGCTCTGACAACTGATGCTTAAAGTTAGTGAGGGAGATAAGTGTCTCCAGCTTCAGAGATTTTTGCAATTTGTTCAGATAACTGAAAGGGCTATAGAGACAGAGCGAGAGAGAGAGACAACTGAAAGGGCTATAGAGACAGAGAGAGAGAGAGAGACAACTGAAAGGGCTATAGAGACAGAGAGAGAGAGAGAACTGAAAGGGCTATAGAGACAGAGAGAGAGAGATAACTGAAAGGGCTATAGAGACAGAGAGAGAGAGATAACTGAAAGGGCTACAGAGACAGAGAGATAACTGAAAGGGCTATAGGATGAGTAGCAATCGTCCTGAAAGGGCTGTTAGGCTTTATTATAGGGGCTGCTGCCTCTAGCCAGGAGGATGCATGGCGAGGAGATATGCCCTCTACTGCTGTTGAACAGAAAGCACTGCTCCAGATGCTCAGCCGTGTGTCCAGAGGTGGAGGACAGCTGAGTAGAGGCCTGGGGAACCAGTGTCTGGGGAGGAGGGTGGGGAGGGGGGGATGATCCAGGAGTTCTTGGCTATGCCAGACGTCTTCCACATTCCCTGGAGAGGCCTGGTCCCTCTCACATCTGCTTCTTGGGTGTGTGAGGGGAGATGGTGCTGGACCATCTGGCAGCAGCCTAGTCTGAGCCCGCTGTCACCGCCACTCCTGTGCAATATGGCAAAGAACCATATCAGCGTGTATCTGACCCCACCAATCTCTCTCCCTCGTCACCAAGGTCAACGCTGATCACCACAAAGCAAAATGCAACGCAAACAAGACCCTCCGACTTCCTCTGACCCAATGGACAAATGGCCTCAAAGGACTGAGCTTGGACGTTTGTGTTACAGTTGCTACTTGGCATGCTGTGAGAGAATTTAAGACAAAATCAGTGACCATCCCATGGCAGTTTGAATGTAACAATCTAAAAAAAAGTGATACACAACAAAAAACGAATTATGTAATTTTAGCACAGTACAGACATATTCATTCTTAAAATTCACCCTTTGGCAAACAGAACACAGTTCTAAAATGTACTCCTTTAATGTCCACTTCATTAAGGCAATATTTTGTTTAATATTATTTTGTGTAAAACAAATAGTCCATGAAGCCCATAGTCCTGACTCCTGTGTGACCTTGGCGGCTCTATTTAGCTCCCAGCCCTAGGTGGCAGAGGTGTGACAGAGGCAGAGAGACCCAGGGTGGGGTAGGGGCCGGGGCAGAGGCTGGTGGAGGGGTGACACGGGGACGCCTGAGGGCATGGAGAGGGCCAGCCAGGGAGCAGCCTGGGCTGGACCAGCCTTCACAGCAGATGCTGGCCAGTTGTTGTGTGGAGGCACGTCCGCGGGTCCTGCTCACAGACTGAGGAGAAGGCCGGGGAATCTTCCGCGCTCCTGTCATACTCCAGAATGCAGCACAGATTAGATTGGAGCTGACAGCGGAGGATATTCAATTAGATTGTGCATGTCACTCAGTGGCTTCGACCAGAGTCCTTCCCCATGCCTTTGTGTTGGGGATGGCAACCAGTGGGGAGAGCGCCCCTGTTTTTGTGTCATTTTATATTTATGTTGACCTCTAGCTCGGGACTGATTCATTATTTTGTTATTGAATGTTAACATTTTTGGAGCAGGCTTGCAAGTTTTTGTTTCACATTGTTCCGTTTTCAAATGCACAACCTTATTTGACCCTAAAACCCACCAATTTATAAAAAAAAGATCCATCACAACAGATATCTTTATTTTTCTTGTTACACATCAGTATTATCACTACAAAAATACTGCTTTCTATGTTCAACATGAAATGCATACTGACAATTATATTATTCTTCCTCTGTTTGCAGTGAAACTAGCAGTATATGCAGCAGTGATCCTGGCCTCTTCACTAACGATGAGGGAAGACAAGGTATTCATGTTGAGCATAATATTTATTACTCACTAGCTAGTTTTCCATCCAGTTGGCGACAGATTTTCATGCAGATATTCTAGAATTTGCATAAAGAAAATGTGTGCATTTTCACACCAGTGGTGTGTTTACAATAAATTGACTGATTTTGGAAAAAAATTAGTGTGTAATAACATAGGTCACACAAAATCTACTTTGTCTGAGACCAGCCACCTGGACAGCTGATGAAACTGAAGAATATCTGCATAAACATTCAGAAACCGTCCCAGGGAAGCTCATCTGCGTGCTCGTCGTCCTCACCAGGGTCTTGACCTGACTGCATTTTGGCGTTGTAACCGACCAGTGGGAAAATACTCACCTTCGATGGCCACTGGCACACTGGAGAAGTGTGTTCTTCACGGATGAATCCCGGTTCCAACTGTACCGGGCAGATGTGTTGTGTGGGTGAGCAATTTGCTGATGTCAACATTGTGAACAGAGTGCCCCGTAGTGGTGGTGGGGTTATGGTATGGGCAGGCATAAGCTACGGCCAACGAACACAATTGCGTTTTATCGATGTCAATTTGGATGCACAGAGATACCGTGACGAGATCCTGAGGCCCATTGTCGTGCCATTCATCCGCCGCCATCACCTCACGTTTCAGCATGATAATGCATGGCCCCATGTCACAAGGATCTGTACACAATTCCTGGAAGCTGAAAATGTCCCAGTTCTTCCATGGCCTGCATATTTACCATTTTTGGGGTACTCTGGATCGACGTGTTCGACAGTGTGTTCCAGGTCCCGCCAATATCCAGCAACTTCACACAGCCATTGAAGAGGAGTGGGACAACATTCCACAGGCCACAATCAACAGCCTGATCAACTCTATGAGAAGGTGAAGTGTTGCGCTGCATAAGGCAAATGGTGGTCACACCAGATACTGACTGATTTTCTGATCCACGCCCCTACTTCTTTTTAAGGTACACTACCGTTAAAAAGTTTGGGGTCACTTAGTTTTCGAAAAAAAAAAATGTGTCCATTAAAATAACATCAAATTGATCAGAAATACAGTGTAGACTGCTAATGTTGTAAATGGCTATTGTAGCTGGAAACGGCTGATTTTTAATGGAATATCTACATAGGCATACAGAGGCCCATTATCAGCAACCATAAATTCTGTGTTCCAATGGCACGTTGTGTTTGCTAATCCAAGTTTATCATTTTAAAAGGCTAATTGATAATTAGAAAACCCTTTTGCAATTATGTTAGCACAGCTGAAAACTGTTGTGCTGATTAAAGAAGCAATAAAACTGGCCTTCCTGAGACTAGTTGAGTATCTGGAGCATCAGCAATTGTGCGTTCGATTACAGGCTCAAAATGGCCAGAAACAAATAACTTTCTTCTGAAACTCGTCAGTCTATTCTTGTTCTGTGAAATGAAGGCTATTCCATGCAAGAAATTGCCAATAAATTGAAGATCTCATACAATGCTGTGTACTACTCCCTTCACAGAACAGCGCAAACTGGCTCTAACCAGAATAGAAAGAGGAGTGGGAGGCCCCGGTGCACAACTGAGCAAGAGGACAAATACATTAGTGTCTAGTTTGTGAAACAGGCACCTTACAGGTCCTCAACTGGCAGCTTCATTAAATAGTACCCGCAAAACACCAGCCTCAAAGTCAACAGTGAAGAGGCGACTCCGGGATGCTGACCTTCTAGGCAGAGTTGCAAAGAAAAAGCCATATCTCAGACTGGTCAATAAAAAGAAAAGATTAAGATGGGCAGTCTGAGATATGGCTTTTTCTTTGCAACTCTGCTTAGAAGGTCAGCATCCCGGAGTCGCCTCTTCACTGTTGACTTTGAGGCTGGTGTTTTGCGGGTACTATTTAATATATGTGACCAACAGATGCATATCTGTATTCCCAGTCGTGAAATCCATAGATTAGAGCCTAATGAATTTATTTCAATTGACTGATTTCCTTATATAACTCAGTAAAATCTTTGAAATTGTTGCATGTTGCGTTTATATTTTTGTTCAGTGTATATCCATATTTGTGCATAAATGCGTTTCCACCGCCATTTCCCGCATAATTAATTTTACAGACACAAAAAGATCCCACCATGTCGAATTAACAAATTATCTGTCAGCATTTATAAAATTACACCAAAACTTCCTGTTTCCATAACAGCTGTCGTGATTTTATTTCATACGATATGACTACTCACATACAAACTGTGGATGAAAACGTGGTTACGTGTCATTTACATAATATGTATGTGCAAATTAAATAAGATGGCAAAGGTCGTAATGGTGCGAAATGAAAACAAAAAGCATGTAATAAGCCTTTTAATTCTAGCATTACCAGAATGTTCCAAGGATGGAGCTATGCCTGTGCTCTTTGTAAGTGTAACAGAATGCTGGGACTAGACAGAAAGAGGTTCTGATACAATGGGCTGGTTGCCGGGCACCCAGGCGGCTCTAATAAGTCGTTGTCATGTCGTGTTAATGAGCGCTGAAGCCTCTGCTAATCTCATTAGCCGTGGTGGGGCGAGGCAGCCCCTGATTTAACAGTTGTCACTACACCTTGACTGTGAGAGGCATGGCCCCTGCATGCGCCCCGCTGACTGACAGGTCTGTGGAGAGAGCAGTGTCTGGGGATCAGGGTGGTCTGCTGTGTAGTGGTGGGGGAGAGGCTGTCAACAAATAGAGAGAGGATTGATGCAGGCCAAGTAGGAAAGATGCCCTCATGCAGTCAGTACTTCATTCAATGGTTAATTGTACAGCACTAAATTATAAATTGGTGCAGCCCATCCGTGAAAATACTTTTTTATATCATTGTTTAAATGTCATGCAGAATCCTATTGAATGGTTATGGAATTACCCAATGTATACATTGTGACTAACAGTGTTGAATTTCCTGTCTGTGCTGTAGGTGATGATGAGCAGAGTGACTGGTTCTTTGAGGGGGAGTGTGGAGCAGGGGGGATGGGCATTCCCAGCCTGCTGCCCAGCTGGGACCCAGATACTCCTCCTGTCCTGGAAGTACCAGACTCAGCTCCACCCACCTTCCTACAGCCTGCACGGCCCACTCAGAGAGGTGATGAGCTAATCAAAATACTATACGTTTACATTGTAAACAGAAACAACAGAAATATCACTCTCTCCAGGTTCTCCAGTTCTGATTGGGTAACTGGGTAACGGTTTGGTTTGGTGTTGCAGGGTACCATGCTCGTCTGAACCGGTTGCCTGGCGTGGCTGCCCGCTGCATCAGGAAAGGCCGGAGGAGGCTGCCCAGCAAGGTGAGGGCAGAGTGGCACACTAGCAACACATTCCTTGACCACATTAATGGATACCAGGCTTTTAATGCATGTATTTAACAAGTTATGTGATATGTTCTATAATACCACATGTTATGTGTTGCAGGACAACAGTATGTCAGTGTCTATGGAGAGAATGAAGCATTTCTCTCAGGACCCCTATCAATGGCTGCCTTCCATTGGAAAAAGAGACCGGAGCCAGGTATATTTGTGTTGAATTATTGAATAAGACATTTCAGCTCTCTAGCCTTATTTTTGATGGGTCTGGGTGAACTCCTAACACCTTCTAAATGTGTTCCAGTTCAACCCTCTGTGTCCGTTACCTGTTTATCCCATTGACATGGTGCCAGACAGCTCCCATCGGAGATGCTCCTCTTCCATCTGCAAAACCAGGTAGGTGCTGCACACAGCACTCATTATTGTTGGCATGGTTAAACTCAGCCTCTCCTGGGCATTTTGGAGCCATTGAGCCCATTCCCTTCTGAAGCTCAATATATTGACAGACATCGTTAACTCTCTTAAATGAACCAGTCGCTAAACACAGGTTGTGTTTTAACCAATGCATGCTACATCAAAGTTTGTACCTCAGAGACGTGTTCGATATGTGCGTGGGTGAGAACATTGACCAACTCCTCAGAGACAGGAGCTCAAAGTGTGACATTGTGACCTCTAGACTCGGGTGTTCATGTAGGGACATCAAGCAGCTGGGCTAACATGTTAAAGTTGTGCTTTGGTGCTATTGGCGTGGGCTTTCATGGTCTTTAGAGTGAATGAGAGGAGTGGTGTCACAGAGAAGGTCATGTTAGGATGAGGACAGAGATGAGGACATGGTTAAGGCTGTAGAAACACTTCTCTGACTTGTGTGATATTAGCCACGTCCCCATCACAGCCTCCTGTGAGACTAGCAGCACAGTCAGGTACAGTATATGGGGCAAGCTTGACCCCTGGTCTATACAACAGACAACTCTTCATTGGGATATAAGACTCTGCTGAATAATAACTGATGTATTTTTCAAGGTTGTCTTTCTCAAACATAGAATATATTAATGTAGAATCTTTGGTTTCCAGTGTTTCTGAAAATGCAAAAAAATATAAATAAATGCAGAAGTTTATCTGAAGAGTTTTTCTCAAAGCCTCTAGCTCCAAGTCAGCCCCTGTACTGTTGGATCTGCATGGCATGGGGATTGTTGAGGACCTGAACATCCCTCAGTCTGAGACTCTTCCTTGCATTGTTTCCAGTTCCACAGTGCCTATTTACAGAGCATTTTTAATGTTTCAAGCTCACTCTCTCTCACTCTCTCTCTCTCTCTCTCTCTCTCTCTCTCTCTCTCTCTCTCTCTCTCTCTCTCTCTCTCTCTCTCTCTCTCTCTCTCTCTCTCTCTCTCTCTCTCTCTCTCTCTCTCTCTCTCTCTCTCTCTCTCTCTCTCTCTCTCTCTCTCTCTCTCTCTCTCTCTCTCTCTCTCTCCTGGGCTAGTTCAGAAAGCCCTCCACCATTTCTTGATGAGGGGCAAAAACACGACTGCTATGAAAAGGCTAAACTTCTTAGAGATTTATTTTCTTAACTGGCCCTTTCTTCTCCACCTGAAAGGTTCCTTCAGATTCCAGTTTGAGGCATTGTGAATACTAATTTCTATCTATTAAAAAGCCCTCATATTCCTGCCATGCTCTCATTTGAATGCCGTCTCAGGGGAAGCCTCTTAATTCCTTTATAGAGGGATTCAAGACCCTTCACTTCAAAAAGTATAAATCATACTCCCAAATGAATGAGGGAGAGAGGGGGATTGACGAGTGGTGCTTCAGATGTGTCCCGTCGGACGGCACAAGCCTGAATCCATCTCCCCAAGCTGCTCAAATCCATCCTCTAGTGACTGTCCACACTTACCCTGGACAGTCACTGGAGGTCACCCCCCTCCACAGTCACACCCCTAAGCAAGTCACCCAACCCATACAGTGCCTTCAGAAAGTATTCACACCCCTTGACTTTTTTTTACATTTTGTTGTGTTTCAAAGTGGGATTAAAATGTATTTAATTGTAATTTTTGGTCAACGATCTACACAAAATACTCTGTCAAAGTGGAAGAAAAATACTAACATTTATTACAAATGAATGAAAAATAAAACACTAATATCTTGATTAAATAAGCGTTCACCTCTCTGAGACAATACATGTTAGAATCACCTTTGGCAGCGATGACAGTTGTGAGTCTTTTTGGGTAAGTCTCTAAGAGATTTGCCCACTTGGGTTGTACAATATTTGCCCATTATTCTTTTAAAAATTCTTCAAGCTCTGTCAAGTTGGTTGTTGATCATTGCTAGAAAGCCATTTTCAAGTCTTGTCATAGATTTTCAAGACGATTTAAGTCAAAACGGTAAATAGGCCACTCAGGAACATTCACTGTCATCTTGGCAAGCAACTCCAGTGTAGATTTGCCCTTGTGTTTTAGGTCATTGTCCTGCTGAAAGGTGAATTCGTCGCCCAGTGTCTGTTGGAAAGAAGACTGAACCAGGTTTTCCTCTAGGATTTTGCCTGTGCTTAGCTGTATTCTGTTTCATTTTATCCTAAAAAAATCTCCCCAGTGATGTATTGTGTTGGATATGCCCCAAACATAATGCTTTGTATTCAGGACAAAAAGTTAATTTATTTGCCCATTTTTTTGTTGTATTATGGAGTAACTACAATGTTGTTGATCCATCTTCAGTTTTCTCATATCATATCACAACCATTAAACTCTTTAACTGTTTTAAAATCACTATTGGCCTCATGGTGAAATACCTGCGCAGTTTCCTTAGGAAAGACAGCTATATCTTTGTAGTGACTGGGTGCATTAATACACCAGCCAAAGCCTAATTAATAACTTCACCATGATCAAATGGATATTCAGTGTCTGCTTTTTTTATTTATTTTTATCGGTGCCCTTCTTTATGAGGCATTGTCTTTGTGGTTGAGTCTGTGCTTCAAATTCACTTCTCAATTGAGGGACCTTACAGATAATTGTATGTGTGGGGTACAGAGATGGGGTAGTCATTCAACAATCATGGTAACCACTGTTATTGAACTCAGAATGAGTCCATGCATCTAATTATGTGATTTGTTAAGCACATTTTTACTCCTGAACTTATTTAGGCTTGCCATAACAAAGGGTTTGAATACTTATTGACTGAAGACATTTCAGCTTTTCATTTTTTATTAATTTGAAAAATGTTCTACAAACAACATTCCACTTTGACATTATGGGGTATTGTGTGTAGATCAGTGACACAAAATCAAAATGTAATCCATTTTAAATTCAGTCTGTAAAACATCAAAATGTGGAAGAAGTAAAGGGGTGTGAATACTTTCTGAAGGCACTGTACATGACACACGCTTACTAGTGTATGTGATAATGCACGCACGCACGCAAACACACAAATGCACTCACTTAGATACATATCATCAATATTCTTATATAGAGCATCAGCATGGTACTGACAGGGTGGGGATAATCGTGCTGTCTCTCTCTAACACAGAGCATCGACAGTCAGAAACTGTATTAAATAACACCTTGCTCATCGCAAAGTTTACACTTAGCATAATTGGCTTCACTATATTTTCATTTATTTTGAGGAACTTATTCAAATGATCAGTCCTTATGACTGAGCTCTCATGTATCTATTTCTTTTTTAAATTTCAAAATACCCTTGAAAGAAAAGTGTTTTGGTCAGTAAGGAAAGAATAAACATTAATCTTATATCTTGCAGAGGTTGAAATAATACTGTATTAATAAAACCTGTCATCTCCTGTTTTGGGAGAGTTGATGGCAACAATCAGGGATTTGATATGAAGTGCTAAAGGCTATATAGAGTTCCATGTTATTTGTCCTAGTATGGCTGTGTGAATGGGAACAGTGGGATTTGGCTCTAAGATTCTGGGATGGTGGCCATTTTAAAATGCATAACTGCCTCCCACCTGAGCCGGCCACACTCCGGTTATATCTATTGACTTTTTTATTTCTAAATGACATTTGCGGCACAAGATAAATCATAGTCTTACGCCACTCCTTTCCCAGTTTTCATTTTAATTGTGAGATCTCGGTGTCAGCAGTAAGTATATTGGTGTGAGTGGCCTATTGATTATTGATTTGGGGCTATTGATCGGCTTCCCAGGAGACCTTAATCCTTTCTGATTCATTTGAATACCTCTATTCATCTTGAGATCCTGCTCACACCTGAAGCACTGTGTACCCTAATGAAAATAGATGGCCATTTTGTTACTGCTGCTTCTCATCTTTTGAGGTATTATTTTTAATTGATATATCTGCTTTTGGTTGTGGGCACCTGAATTACAATTGACCCTGTGTCACTGTTGTTTTATTCCCTATCTAAGGGACCACGCTGCATTTAGGAGTGTCTTTTTCGTTGTATGACCCATATGACGTGTAAAATGTATCGCTCAGACATTTTCTTGAATGTCTTCGATGTGTCTTTGCGAGAATTTAGTTCTTGTTTGTCTTCTTTATTGGATATTGGGTTATTTTTCCATTGCTCGATACAGCTCTGCTATTCTTAGTTGGTGATACATTTACAATCCCTAATTCAATGACTTTCCCTTCTTTCTGTGGGACTCTTCTAGTTTACCGTTATATTACATTGACATGTTAAATGTTCCCATGTGCAAGTAAACAACTTTTCACCTTTTCACCAGCTACTCATTTTGTAATGTTGCCATATAAATCTTGCAGGAAGATCACTCACATGTATTGTGTCTTTTATCTGTCAAACTGCTTCTCTTAAAAACATCTTAAGGCCACTCTATTGCAAACCAATTTCCAAAATAGATTTTTATTACACCTTTTGAGTAAAGTTGTAGCTGTGTTATCCCGCAGCGAGCTACTCAAACAGCTACAAACGATGCATGACAAGCCTGTTACCAGAGGCCTTTTGGTTCCATTTTTTAAATGAGTTGTCCCGTTTAGCCTTCCCTAATGAGCCAGCTGATGGTATTCTAATGTTTTATTAGCATGTGACTGAGTGTCTCTGTGGGCTCCATGTGGCCCCTGAGTGTTCCCTGCTCCTCAGCCTGGAGCCTGGACCTTGGAGGGGAGGGGCCAGACAGCCTTTCCTCCACATGATCTCTTCCTCCAGGCTGCAGCCTGGGCCCCAGAGCGTCTGCCCGATCAGGGCTCTGTGTAATGAGGGGAGAGATGGAAGGATGGACTTCCATGCATAAAGACCAAATGCATCAGGGTATTACTTTTAATACCGCGGGTGTGCCTCATGAAATAATGCGACGTTTAAGCACGGATCGATTTTGGAATTAAAAAGTTAGTTTGCAAAGATTTACTGCGGGGAGTTCAATGTCTGAGCTCTTTATCAGGGGCGCAAATGGCTGGTTATGTGCTGTCCGACAGAGGTACGATTGAGGGATCGATAGGCTCGTGATTTACTAACTGGAGTACAGGTAATCAATAAGTATAAAAGTAAATGAAATATGCATTACTGGGATTTTATTAGAGAGGGGTAGCAGGAAGACAGAATAACATTCAAGCCATTTATTTTTATACCTATTGATTAAACAACATAGAGACTTGGCTCAAAGCGTTCCACACACAGCTCTCTGCACCCTCTCCTGCAGTGCCGTCATGTGATTAATGGGTGTTGAGGTCATGGATGGAACACGCAGGCTGTTAAAAGGCTGCCGTGACAGGACCCTATCCTATCTTAGCACACGTTTGGCCAGGGAGGTTTATGTAGCTGGCCTCTCAGGATGAGACACCACGGTTAACAGGGGTCTGCTGTATTATGGTCCTCCTTTGTTGTTTTGCACTGCAGAGATGTATTATTTTTACAGATGTATTTTTACAGGTGCTTTCAACCAATGAACACTGTTGTTGTCAAAGTGGATATAGTGTTGTGAAACTAAGTGTGAGATGATCCAACATTTCTTGGGCGATATCATGCACTTGCGCTATACGAGCGCAAGCACGCAGGCACACACACACACACACACACACACACTGAGTCAACTCATCACATCGCCTGCTCTTGGTAACGTCAGTCCCTCCCCCCCAGCCATGGCGGGGACCTTGACCTTAACTTTACATCCCAGTAATCAGGGCTAGGAGGGGCTGTGGGGGGCCCTCCCAGTTTGGGGGCTCCTGACATATGACACAGGAGGTCCACAGCAGGGGTAATTTGTTTACCTGAACCCGGCAGCGACAGAGACGCACAACCCCTACACCTCCTTCTTCCTCCGCTGATATTTCTGTTAACGTTTCAACAAAACGAAATGGTAAAGAAAAACGGTTTGTAGTATTTTTGTGGTCCTCTGTAGCTCAATTGGTAGAGCATGGCGCTTGTAACGCCAGGGTAGTGGGTTCGATCCCCGGGACCACCCATACGTAAAAATGCATGCACACATGACTGTAAGTCGCTTTGGATAAAAGCATCTGCTAAATGGCATATTATATATTATATTATATTATTTTTAACTCCTTTTGGTTGGATATTCCCTTGCAGCAGTGTTCTAGACACTTCTAACTGCTCATGGAAAAGGCATAGCAGAAACACTCATATTTCTCTTTTACACTTAAACAGAAAAGAGAAATGTATAATGATTGAAACAACCAAAGTATTCTTTTTTATTTTGTTCTCACATTTCAGGAAACAGATCCATAGAAAGGGGAAAAGGATGGTGTTTGAATTCTGTTGTCTGAGACGTATTAATGTTACAGCTCTGTCTCTGTGTCTCTGACCTAGGCAGACTAACGTCCATCTGGGACTGCTGTGCACAGGAGACATCAAGAGGAGGAGGAAGACCACTGCTGTCTCTGTCACAACAACATCAGGTACCTGTCGCCATGACTACTGCACCTTTGACCTGTTTTAACATTCACCTAACCTCTCATTGGGACGCTTACTTTATTACACATCCTGCTGACAATACAGTAACTAATCCCCAAGACCACTTTCAGGTTAAACAGAGTATATGTCCTTTTTAAAACAACAGACCAAAACATTGTGCTACCGGTGCTGCCCAAACAAAAATGTATAATGCTTGTCACATTTATATTTAAAATTAATTTTTAGAATAACTTTAAAAAACGTTTACTTTAGATTATACTTTATAACCAACAATATAGGATACATGTGAATCACATCCATTAATATAGGAATATAGGATACATGTGAATTCTTGAGTTTCTTACAAATAGTGTCTCCAGTATTTGTGAGAGAGCAACATATTTACTGTTTATTAGCTGAGGAAGAGTTCAGTCTTGACTAGTGTGTGTTGTTTTATTGGTAGAGCAGGGCTCTGTGGGCCTCCTGTCTGTCCTCCCATGTGGAAGTGGTCTGACTGAGTCTGAGGGAAGCGTGATTGGAAGCAGACCGTATTGGAGGTGGCACCCTGCAGCAGCCCCCTCGTCCGTTTGGGCTCATAGAGCTGCCTTTTTTCATTAGACTGATGGCTCCGGGCCTGGCGTCTTTGCCGGATTTAAATTTGAATTGGTTTGTCCACCTCTTCTCCAAAGTCCCCTCTTTCTGCTCCGCTCCTGCAGCCGCTGTTTGTCATTTAAATAACAAATGCCGGTGGTTCCCTGATTTAGTGAGGGGCGCTGGCCTCTGATGTATATTGATATTGCCGCACAGTGCACTGTACCGGGGTCCATTATTCATTTGGATAAAAGAGGTGGAATTTAAAACCAGCCAATGCTTTACTGGTATACAGATTGCATCCATTTATTGCACTGAGTGATGGAACGGCCAGCGACTCCGTCCTTCACCTCTCCGGCGCTCAGCCACTTCCCATAAAACTAAAAAAAGATTCACCTCTGGCCCTTAAAGACCCCTCATATTCACCATGTTATTCACCATGCAGAGGCAGGGATGGGGGATCCCTCAACATCCCCCCCAGGAGAGATATTCAGTTACCATCACATCCAGCTGCTGGAACTGAAGCACAGGGTTTATGTTCAACTGAAGAAAATATTGTAAACATAAAAGCTAAATAAAATCACCAAAGGATACATTTCACACTCAATATAAAGAAGTAGACTAGGTGCAAACAGGCAACTCGATGAGGAATGAAAAACAGATTGCTCATTCTCAATAAATAATAAATATTATTAAGAAGGAGATTTTTTTAAACTCTTAATAGGCCTAACTAAAGTTATTAACATATTCACAACCCTTTTGAAGTGAAATGCTTAAGTTTACAGTGTTTTCCTCCTCTCCCCATGTCCCTGTACTGAGTTGTGTTTTTCCTGGTTCTGGAGTCTGGTGCCCCCTGACCAGAGTGATTTATCATGCAGGGAATGTCATCCAATGGCAGTTTCTTCGGCTCCTACTGCTGTGTATAAATCTTTACTTTGGCGCCCTGCTACAGTATTCCATGCCTCTACTTGGTCATATCACAGAAGCTAGGAGATACACATCAGCTCCTAAATGCATTTGCAGTTTATTTGTAGAAATAGTAATAGGCATTCTCATTATAGTTGGAATGACCTATTCTTCATACCCCTTTATTTTCTTGCATAGTTTGTCATTGAAATACGTTTTTTTCCTTTGTTGAATTGAATTTGCAAGGGAATTTCTGAAAGGTAAAGAATTCCTTTAGACATACACGTGTAGTTTGTCGGTCTCTTTCCCCCAGTGTAGAATAGTTTGGGAAGTGACTTTCTTGTATTGTGGTTGATTTTAAACTCTGTAATAAGTAGTGAGAATGGCCTGTAGCGGGAGGTGTCTCCCAGGATTCCTGAGGGGATTGCTGAGACGGGACCCAGCTGTTGCTGTGTCCTCCATCATTACACGTTTAGCACTTACCAGCTCGAGTGTTGAAGCTGGCTGTGAAATAACTTATCAACCCAGGTATCTGTTTGTATAGGACGGCCACTCCACTTCTCAGGCTCAAATTGGCCATTCAGTACACTTCTCACTACCATCAATTCAACAATAGAAAAAGACAACATCCCGCCATAAAAAACAGACTGGAAAATGTTAATACTTGGGGTTTTCATGTGTGACCGATGACATCACCGGGAGAAATTTGCTTAGTATCCTTTCTTCTAATCTTTTTTACTACAGAACGTAGAAACGCGTCATTTTCACATTATGTAGACGCTGTCCCTTTAAGTTGCATACTGTGTTCAGATCTCAACCTCAATTCTATATTTAACAAAGTGGATCATTGAGGGGGAGATCTATTGACGTTTTACTACATAAAGGTTTGAAAAGACAATTTAAGAAAAGGTTTCAATGTACACTATTCCAAGAAATAGACCTATGTTGGGCACGTTTCATTTGGTTAATCTACATTTAGAATAAAAGAGAATTCATTGTATGGCATTGGCAGGGATGAATCAGTAAGTATAAAGGTCCTGATGGATTTTAATACCCTCTGCTTGTTTCACATGCCGACTAATTAATTATTCAAATTTCCCCCCTCCCCCACTCTCTTGCACAATGCCCTTCATCTTCATTTGCAATAAGGGACGAGGGATGATAATAAGCACTAACTTTTTGATTTTCGTCAAAGTTTGATTTTAGGTGAGAGAGTTCGACAAATAAGTTCAAACAATTGCAGTGTTTTCTATCCATTTTGCATCTGTGTAAATGATTGGTTTACTCAAACCATTTATTACATTATTTTCCGGCAACCAACATTTGTGTATATCCCCCCCCTTCAACCTTGGCAGCTGCTTGGCATGTAACGTAGCAACTTTACATTCTATCATGGGACCCAAGTGGATGCCCATGGTGGGTCCAGCCCCCAACCTCCCTACCTCCATGTGTGGCGCCCACCCCCCTGCCTCTCCATCTCTGTGTGTCTCCTTGGTGGAGCCGGAGCAGGGCTGTTGTGTGACAGATCACCTGCGTCTGAGACCCTGCGTGTTCCTGCCCGCCGGTCCGGCCCCCTCTCATTAATGCCCAGGTTGGTGCGACGGCCGTATGGCAGCACAAGACAAATAACGCCACCACTCAGCCATCACTTCTGCTGACAGAAATGCAGCCCTGTGCACTATTTCGCCCTCTCCCGCTTCACTCTGCTCCCCTCAGTTCCCCTGTCGTGCCCTTCAAAAACCCACCTGCCCCTGCCACCACCACTGCTCCACCAAAGTTTCAGGGTAGAGTCGCTAGCTGCTGCGTGGGCGTGAATATGCATGAGTCCACACAGTTTGGTTAAAGGTGTTTTGGTGGGGGGTTTGATTTTGATTATATTTTTTAAAATATCATATGATGATTGTTTTTCTTCATTGAGCTGCCGTCCTTTACTGGTTCTTCTATGTTCAGTTCTGCATTACAGAACCACACTGCAGTATTACAGAGTAGCTGGTTTGAACAGTCCTACCAGTCAGGTGCTAGTAGTGTTTAAGTGTTCCACCCTCTTCTGAGTGATTTGATTTGAATGTCCTCCTGTGGTCCAGTGAAATGGATGGAACCTGGAGTGTGTGGGAGAAATGCACAAAGGCTAATGATTAAAGGCCCATTCAGTGCTGTTCATTTAACTGTGAGAATCAGCAGGCCCATTACTGTCAATGTGTAATTAGCTGATTAATAAACAGGGGAGGGAGGGGAGGGGAGGGGATGGCTCCAGGAAGTGCTGTAATGTTTGTTTTTAAACAGCCTCACATGAGAGGTTTTTAAGATGCTAAAATGGTTCCATTCACTCCACCCATTATTGCACAAAACAATTGCATGTAATTCTCACATTGACACAAAATCTTTGCTTTATATCATCTTTATTGACCACCACAGTATCCCAGTTGAATGTGTCATATTAGATGTTGTTATCTAGGTAACATATTTCACAGTGTATATTTCAGGGGGACTGAGACATGTATTAATGGAAAGTCACTGATTTGTTTTTATTAATGAAACAAACAACACTGAAAAAAAATATTTGTTGAAATATCACTCCTGATAAAAGTGACAGTTAAATACTATTGTATTCTGCTTTATCAGTGTTTCAGTGGATACACTGTCATCTGTTCCCGAGGCATTATCAAGTAAGAAAAACCCCTGAATTTGTATTCATAACTTTAACCATGTTTAACCCGAGATGTCCAAGTGTTTGGGCTCAACCACAGCAACAGTTAGTCATCATTCCCTCCAGGAATATTAATCAATTACCTAGCCCGCCGGATCAGTTTGTGGAAGAAGTCATCTGGAAAGAAGCAGATATAATGGGAAAGAGCAAAAGCACATGCCAGTGAATGCTGTAATGCCTAATCCTTTGAGACAGCCCAAAGCTACAATGTCACTTCTAGTTCCTGTGTCCTCTGCTCCTGCACTGCCTCTCAAAAAGTCTGTATGACTGCCACTAACTTCTGGAGAGACCAACACAGATTGATTTGTTAACGGAAAGTAGGAAAGGAGAGCAGATATTGTTTTAGAGTTATTTTTACTTCAGTGTAAATTGGCCCGGGAAGTGTTTGAGATATTTCCCCTCCAACTCTTTGAGTGTATTGAGAAAGTGGCTAAAAAACTGAGGAGGATGAAGATAGTGAGAAGAAGATGTTTTGAGACAAGGTTTTCAGTAAAATGGTACTATATACTAGTGATGTAGGTAGAATAACAGCCACACAATGTCTCACTGAATTAGATCATATTCAAAGGGAGAGTTTTAGCCATAGGAGAATCAGATTGCCCTTCTAACAACCGTGGCCACTAGGCATATGAGGCCAAATTGGATTGAGGTCACTTGACCATGATTATTATTATTATTATTAATACTTGGTCTATTAGGGCATATGATAACTCTAGATTTATAGTGATGATGCATTAATGTAGATAAAATGAAGAACCATCCTTGAGTTAACGTCTTATTTATTTGTGTGTCCTTCTACTCTGCAGCATGTATCCCCTTCCATAAAGATGACCTGGGAGAGGCAGAAGGATCCAGCAAGGACACCTCCACCTCCTCCACCTCTCTGAGCATGGAGTCTGCAGGCCCTGGGCCCTCCACGTCTGACAAGCAGGACTTCATTAAGCCTGGGACTTTATTTAGACCTAGCCCCCAGAGGGAGGAGGACTGAGGGAGAGAGAGAGAGAGAGAGAGAGAGAGAGAGAGAGAGAGAGAGAGAGAGAGAGAGAGAGAGAGAGAGAGCTCTGAATCAGCATTGTGCTGCTGGATCAAGTCTTTCCATCTAGCATTTAAAGGATGAATAATGTTAATGCAATCAAGCCCTGTTAATCACTCCGTAGCCAGCCATTTCCTTGAAGAGCCTCCTCGTCTTGCTACTCCAGACTGCAGCACCAGCCAGGCACCTCCTCCTGTCTCTACACTACACAGTCTCCAGGCCACCTGCCCATTACTCAGGCCCAACAATTATGTCTTCTTTGTGTTGCCTGGCATTTGTCAGCAGGGACACTGAAATGATGGTCAGGGAGGGTTGAGTGGTTGGGGGTCTGCTCTGCTGAAAGCCTGGGAGAAGTGGGACCAACAGGTCTGCTCTGTAGCGTATGTAGCAGCTGACCGATAGAAGAGCATCAGAAAGTTCTGCTTTAGAGAGGTGACCACCGAGAGAGAGCGGGATAAAGCACAGGTCTCCTATTAGCATGGATTTGTAAAGCTACACTGGCTACAATGCCTCTGATTAGCACAACAGAGAGGGGCTGTGGCTGCGCTCCTCGGAGGGGCCTCTTTGTTCTCTTCAGCTCACCTTCCTTATTCAAATTTCATAACACATTCAAGTTCAAGGCAAGGCGCACAATCCGTTTTCAAAACCCCAGTTTTTAGTGGAAAGCGGTTGTTTTGTGACTGACTGGGCTAATGTTGAGAGTAGAGAGTGTGTTCAAAGTCAGGTGGAGAGGGATGGGGGAGGAGGAGAGGAGGGTAAATAAAAGTAATCTCCACCGTGTTTTAAGTGGCACACAGAGAGGAACCCTGGTGTCTCTAGCTAGCTGTGAGGCTGGGCTGTGACTGGCTAACCTGGCATTACCTGGTATGTGTATGGGTGGTCCTCTGTAGCTCAGCTGGTAGTGCACGGCGCTTGTAACGCCAAGGTAGTGGGTTCGATCCCCGGGACCACCCATACACAAAAATGTATGCACGCATGACTGTAAGTCGCTTTGGATAAAAGCGTCTGCTAAATGGCATATTATTATTATTATTATATTATTATTATTCCCTGTCCGCCAGCCCGCAGCAGATAAATGGGCAGTGCCAGGGGCACAGAGAGATCAGTGTGATAGTGTCATGATAGCATACACTCACCATCCAGTACAGGGCTCAGGAGTCCCTGCATTAGAGAGCAGAGGGTTCACTCCTGGATGCCAGCGAGACCAGTGATAATGAATAACTGTGAGAGAATGAGAGGACAGCTTTCCCTATTGACACTCAGCTCCCTCAGTGGTTTTATATCACACAGCCCAGTCACATGAGCCCAGTCACACTCACTCTAACCAACATTGTGCGAGCTCAATAGATGAGACAATGTAGTTATGTGGAACAATAGATTTTTATGCAAAGGAATCAAGTGATACATTGATTTATCAGTGGTATAATTTAGGAAACCGAGGGGTGTTTCGTCACAGAGGACCCACTCTTTATTAACAATATTCGACTAGATAACTATGTCACTAATGCAGTATGATTATAATCTGGGATCATTTTCACTGGCCATTGTGCACAGTAAATACATGTCTATTTTTCAAAGCTTTAGAAACAATATTTAATAAAGATTAGGTGCAGATAACACTTATGTGGAATAGTCACAGTTTTATAAATTAGTGTGAGTTATAGATCTGCAATCATCCAGGCGTGATCATGTCGGCGCTAGCTGACATTTTATAAATGCTGTGTGTGCATACTCATCTAAATGGATGTCTCTCACAAGACATCCTGCCACAGGAATCTGTCCAAGTCTGTACACAGACAGACAGACAGAAATAACCCCCACCCTCAGGCCGCCAGCTCCACATCAGTGGGTACCTGAACATATAGAGGCTACTCAGCTTCTCAGGGAACCACAGCACTGTTTGGATAAGAATAGTACATGTCATACAAAAATATGCTAATGGTAAAGGATATTGTGAGTCAGAGCTTTTCCTAGATCAGCTCTGTTAACAAGTGCTTGGTCTTTGCTGGAGAGGTCCCTTTCCCTAATGCCTTATCTGTCAGTCTGTGTTTTGGTGCCAAAGGAATTGACAGATAGGAAGGAATGTTCAGATCAAGTTTCGTCAATCGCAGGGGGAATGCCTTACCTGCCTTCCTCCATAGTAATTTGTGTTCACCATGGTGTGATGTCTCAGCCAGTCCCCCTCCCAAAATGAATTTCCAATGGCCATGCAGACAGGAAGTGGGGAGAGAGAGGGTTACGTGCACCCAGTCAATTGCCCTGTTACAGTTAAGGAATCCAGCGGGCTGGTACCACTCATATTTCATCCTGGGTAAAGATTACCTGTCAGGCCCACAGGAGATGTATTGATCTGTTTTCCTTTTTCCGGCAGCAATCACCTGACAAAGGCACCTAGGAGGCCAGTGAATGAGTGATGCCCAGTCCGTCTCCTCCAGTGGGAAGCTTCCATGCAGTGTCCACTGAACAGGGGATGGGATGGGGTGGGGGATGAGGAGAGATAATGTAGTCATAAACTCTGCATGAACCTACTCTCTGAACAAGCAGGGAAGGCTCATCCTTCCATCCCTGTAGGTCAGAGGTCATTTGTGAACTCGCAGTTTGGGACGCTTTTTAAAATGTTAATACTTTTTTTGTTATGTATTGTATTCGTAGATGGTTGATAGCAGAAACACAGATACAGCATGTGTTGATTGCTAACACATCTGTGGTAGGGAGTTACCTCGGTTCAGTCCATGCTGACAAATGTAGATGTCGTGGGTCACAATGGTTGGCTCTGGTGAAATAACCTCTGTCAATGACATCAGTGATCCAGTCAGTCAATAGGAAGTGTATTCAGAGGTGATCTGTTAAAGATTAGAAAACAACTGCATATTTTGTTTCTGTATGTCCGTTCACTCTTTTAACAATAGGTTCCAAGCACTCTGGTCACAGGATGTCCTGTGTTAGTGATGATGGTACTGCACTATCAAGGATCAATATTATTGTACATTATCCGTCCTGTATTTCTTGGCTGCTTGAATAGATTGATATTTTTTTGCATGGATTGTCAGAATGTTGATATACTCTATGAAACCTTAAACATAAACATAGTGTTGATTACATTGCGCTCATATTGTATGCTATGAAATACGAAAGGTCCATCCATAGATATAGATATGTATTTATTATGGCATCTTCATGATTTCAATGCTAAGTGCTAGATATACCGTCATAGACAGAATGACAAAACTGTCTTGATTATATTTGTAGTTTTATTACAAGGATTTTAAACTATATCACTCTAACATTGTTGTAGGCAGCTATCCCATATGACAAATAGCACTAATAGCATCTTATCTTGTAAGCTGTTATGTTTATATTTGCGTAATTGCTTTGCAAATGATCTAAGGAGGATGATTATTATTCTGTCCTTAGAAAGCCTGCACTGTGTGTCTGTCTGTCTGTCTGTTGATGTTAGATATACATTACAGTATTTATGTAGTTGCTAGATAAACTTATATAGTATACAGTATTTATGCCCAACTTTCCATACCATGATTCATTTAATGTTAAATTAACATTAGGAAAGTTAAACAAATGAGTACATTATTAATCATATACCCATGTGTATTTTTATCACTGTGTGTCTTCAATACTCAATGTCCATGCCTTTAACATATATTTACCCCAAAGGCTGTAACTGAGTGTGTTCAATAAATGCATTTTAATGTTTAGGATCTGGGATGTTGACCCTGGGAATTCATTTTCACCTGAAACAAATTGACTCACTTGTGAGAAACATGTTTGGACACTTTTCTGTCCTTAAAATTGATCTCTGACATGTTTGTCACAACAGGAAGCACTGACTATTTGTAAACCCCCCCAGTCTGCCCATCGCTCTAGTCACTGTTAATTGAACAGTGGCTCCTAGATTGCTGTGACAGAGGAAATAGTCTGTATGATTGTTGTGGAGCTTATCAATAGGTCCCCCACTGTTAGTTAATCTTGTGTCTGGATGGTGAAGCAGCCACTTTGCCATGTGTTGAGAGTCGAGCAATTCTCTCTGCTGCTCACCAGTGGTCCAGCGTTACAAATCACATCATCAGCTGTCTGAGCACCCATAGCCACCTCTTCTCCAGCAGATTCATGGCCAAATGGAGGAAAAATCAATGGTTTCCTCTCCTGCTCTGTCATGTTTAGGAGTTTGATGTTTTCCCTAGCCTGCTGCTTTCTCCTCCCAGCTCTCGGAGTGAAAGTAGTGTTTGAACACACTGACAGGGACTAAGTGGATTCTCTCCATTCTCCCTACCCAGCTAACAATTGTAGGGAGAGAGAACATTTTTGTAATCTTACCCGTAGTGTTCAGTGTTCCATTAGTGGAACATTCTACCTATGTTAGCAAAAACCTTCTGATAACTTTTTTTGCATGTTTTAGTGTTAAAGTTAGGAGAACATTCGCTTAATGTCAAGCTGAACTTATCTAGAACGTGGTTACAATGTTCTCAAAATATACAACATTAATGTTCTAAACACATTTCATGAGAACGTTGCAAGAACCTTCCTGTGTCCAGTTTTCTGAAGGTTAGGAGAATATTCCATCAACGTTACATCAAACATACACAGAACATGGTTGCCATGTTCTCAGAATGTACGATATTAATGTTCTAGACATGTGTCATGGGAACGTTGCAAGAACATTTCTGTATATCAATTTTCAGGGCGTCGCCTGATGGTCCCAAAGAAAGTCCCCCCCCCCCCAAAAAAAAATAAAAAATGTAATTAAACATTACGCCTTGTTACAGTTGCTAAGCCCATCAAGGCCCTGATTGGTGAACCACTGATCCATTCACAGCCCTTTTTTATCTGTTGGCAAGGTTAGGGATGTTCACACACACAGTGCTTTTAACATAGTGTTTTCAACATACATATTTGACACACATTGGCATACAGTCGTGGTCAAAAGTTTTGAGAATGACACAAATATTAATTTTCACAAAGTCTGCTGCCTCAGTTTTATGATGGCAATTTGCATATACTCCAGAATGTTATGAAGAGTGATCAGATGAATTGCAATTAATTGCAAAGTCCCTCTTTGCCATGAAAATGAACTTAATCCCCCAAAAACATTTCCACTGCATTTCAGCCCTGCCCTGTCAGTGATTCTCTCGTTAACACAGGTGAGAGTGTTGACGAGGACAAGGCTGGAGATCACTCTGTCATGCTGATTTAGTTAGAATAACAGACTTGGAGCTTTAAAAGGAGGGTGGTGCTTGAAATCATTGTTCTTCCTCTGTTAACCATGGTTACCTGCAAGGAAACTCATGCTGTCATCATTGCTTTGCACAAAAAGGGCTTCACAGGCAAAGATATTGCTGCTAGTAAGATTGCACCTAAATCAACCATTTATCGGATTATCAAGAACTTCAAGGAGAGAGGTTCAATTGTTGTGAAGAAGGCTTCAGGGCGCCCAAGAAAGTCCAGCAAGCGCCAGGACCGTCTCCTAAAGTTGATTCAGCTGCGGGATCGGGGCACCACCAGTGCAGAGCTTGCTCAGGAATGGCAGCAGGCAGGTGTGAGTGCATCTGCACACACAGTAAGGCAAATACTTTTGGAGGATGGCCTGGTGTCAAGAAGGGCAGCGAGGAAGCCACTTCTCTCCAGGAAAAACATCAGGGACAGACTGATATTCTGCAAAAGGTACAGGGATTGGACTGCTGAGGACTGGGGTAAAGTCATTTTCTCTGATGAATCCCCTTTCCGATTGGGGCATCCGGAAAAAAGCTTGTCCGGAGAAGACAAGGTGAGTGCTACCATCAGTCCTGTGTCATGCCAACAGTAAAGCATCCTGAGACCATTCATGTGTGGGGTTGCTTCTCAGCCAAGGGAGTGGGCTCACTCAGAATTTTGCCTAAGAACACAGCCATGAATAAAGAATGGTACCAACACATCCTCCAAGAGCAACTTCTCCCAACCATCCAAGAAGAGTTTGGTGATGAACAATGCCTTTTCCAGCATGATTGAGCACCTTGCCATAAGGCAAAAGTGATAAGTGATAACTAAGTGGCTCGGGGAACAAAACATCGAAATTATGGGTCCATGGCCAGGAAACTCCCTAGACCTTAATCCCATTGAGAACTTGTGGTCGATCCTCAAGAGGCGGGTGGACAAACAAAAACCCACATTCTGACAAACTCCAAACATTGATTATGCAAGAATGGGCTGCCATCAGTCAGGATGTGGCCCAGAAGTTAATTGACAGCATGCCAGGGCGGATTGCAGAGGTCTTGAAAAAGAAGAGTCAACACTGCAAATATTGACTCTTTGCATAAACTTAATGTAATTGTCAATAAAAGCCTTTGACACTAATGGAATGCTTGTAATTATACTTCAGTATACCATAGTAATATCTGACAAAAAAATATCTCATAACACTGAAGCAGCAAACTTTGTGAAGACCAATACTTGTGTCATTCTCAACTTTTGACCACGACTGTACATGATTACATTGTGCATGTTCATTTATACAGCAATTATTATTCAACTTTTCCTCACCTGGGATTTGAATTCACAACTTCTTGGTTCACAGCATTCAGATCTTCCTGCTATTTACCAGTTAATTTTACTATTCTCTCATCATTGATTTTATTTACTTATTTAAACAGTTTAAGGGCTCTCTGTATAGTTGTCTAATGTTGGTGGGGCATATTAACCTGTTTTAATCATACTCCTGATTCACTATGGTCAATAAAAATACATTTTGAGTGTACTTTTAACAGAGCTGAGATTTACTTCAAAGTGCATTCACCCTATTGCTCACCCTACTCACATTCTTAGCAATATACACTGAGTTTGAAAAACATTAGGAACACCTTCCAAATATTGAGTTGCACCCCCTTTTGCCCTCAGAACAGCCTCAATTCGTTGGAGGATGGGCTACCAGGTGTCAAGCATTCCACAGGGATGCTCTGTTAGAGTCAGATTAACTGATACCTGACATGGATATGGTGGGTAGTAGGAAGATCATAGCATGAACCAAGAAGTTGTGAGTTCAAATTCAAGTTGAGGACATGTTGAATAATAATTACTGTAGAAATGCACAATGTAATCATGTATGTCAAATATGTAAGTTAAAAGCAATCTGTGGGTATTCCTAACCTCGCCAACAGACAAAGAGATATGAATGGATCAGTTATTCACCAATCAGGGCCTTGAGTGATTCGGGAACAAGATATGATGTGTAATGAATTTCTCTTCGGACATATAAATGTTCTTGCGATGTTTCCATTAATTAATATATTATGTTCTGAGAACAGGACACCCATGTTCACACTGAGTGTACAAAACATTAGGAACACTTGCTCTTTCCATGACATAGACTGACCAGGGGAAAGATATGATCCCTTATTGATGTCAATCAGTGTAGATGAAGTGGAGGAGACAGGTTAAAGAAGGATTTTTAAGTCTTGAGACATGGATTGTGTATGTGTGCCATTCAGAGGGTGAATGGGCACGACAAAGGATTTAAGTGCCTTTGAATGGGGTATGGTAGTAGGTGCCAGGCGCACCGGTTTGAGTGTGTCAAGAACTGCAACGCAGCTGGGTTTTTCACGCTCAACAGTTTCCCGTGTGTATCAAGAATGGTACACCACCCAAAGGAAATCCAGCCAACAAGTATTGGAGTCAACATAGGCCAGCATCTCTGGGGAACGCTTTCGACACCTTGCAGAGTCCATACCCCGACGAATTGAGGCTGTTCTGAGGGCAAAAGGGGGTGCAACTCAATATTAGGAAGGTATTCCTAATATTTTGTACACTCAGTGTATGTTTGGTGGGACGATGATGGAATAGTTTCCTAACCCACAGAAAACTGAACACATGAATGTTCTTACAACATTCTCATGAAACGTGTCTAGAACATTAATATCTTAAATTCTGAGAACATGGCAACCATGTTCTATGTATGTTTGGTGGGACGTTGATGGAATTTTCTCCTAACCCACAGAAAACTGGACACATGAATGTTCTTGCAACATTCCCATGAAACACGTCTAGAACATAAATATCTTTAAGTTCTGAGAACATGGTAACCACGTTATGGATAAGTTATATTTTACATTAAGGGAATGGTCTCTTGGAAACATTCCTTGCACATCACGGGAACATTCCTATGAAAACGTTAGCTAATTACCTAATGAGACTCTTAAGGGAATGTTATCTAAAGTTGTGGGAACGTTTGTTGTTAGCTGGGTAATTACCCATTTCTATCCTCCATTTTTTCTATCTCCCCTATTTGTTTGCTGGGTTGCCCTGAAATGGCCATTGGGGGTGGTGTTGGGTCATGAGGGGTATGGAGCTGGGTGTGTAGGAGGCTGGTAAAGGTTGGTTTAGGGGGGTGGCAAACTGTCATGGCAGCTTCCTCTGAGGTGACCCTTTGATTGACTGACATCAGTCAGTTTCCCTGCACTAGGATAGCCACCCACACAGCAGCTGTCTGTAGCTTCCATCAGTCCATCCTTATCACCACAATACTCCTTTACCTCTGGAACAGGGGAGCTTTCTACACAGTGGTTGTGTAAAATAAAAATGGATCAGTGGCATTTTTCACTTTGTGGTTCCCATAATGGAAAATTCTAATATAATACAATACATCAATTGGCCATATTTTTGCTTATAGAGATAGTATTTGAACTGATACATGTCACTGTATCTCTCTTGCTTAGGATTACTATGGTTCAGTCTCGTACAATGAAAATGCATCCTGCCTCATGCTTCCAGAGCTGAGTTTGAACCTCCTCTTATTTATCCTGTGCCTGACTGGACCATTCATTCCTGCTGTGTCTGTGTGTATCTGAGCAGATCCCAGGGCATCCGCTGGCCTGCGTGTCTCCCTCTCTGCTGCCTTACAACACCACCATTCCTTTTCATTTCTCCTGGCATTCTAATCAGAGCGTTACGAGCTCCAGCGGGTGAAGTACGCAGAAAGTTGTGTTTTCTGACAGCCAATAAAAACCTTATAATCTCCCCTATTCAAGTGGGCCATTTAAAAAAAATACTAACTAGCGCTATCACTCAGGCCACCCCCCTTCTCTTTTTCTTTAATGCTCTTTTTATTTAATATATAGCCCATGAAAAATGAGAGACTCCCGCTTCGTCGTGTAGATATTTTGTTGCTGATGATGCGAGACGAATTTCCATCACAGCTTTGTTTCCACCGGGTGAGCGGATAATCTTTTACAGCGCAGGGAGGGAGTGCACCGCTCCAATCAATCTCCGGGGCTTATGGCCGCCGCATGGTCGCATTACCCAACCAGAACATCGGCTCGCCGTGCACGCCACCGGCCCACACAGGGTCAAGAGGTGCCAGGGGAGCGGCCCACTCAGGACCCATCTGGGCTCCTCTGATGGACCTGGCCCCAGAGAGCATACCTCCCACCCCACCTCATCCTGCAAAACAGCGTCTCACTTCTGTTCCATCACTCCTGTCATTGTTATTATGTAATTTTTCTAACAAGATAGTCACGTCTGAGAGAACAGTAATGGTTTCTTGTTGACAGCCCCTGTGAAACTATGTTTGAACCACAGTCTCAGCTGCTCTTATTGCCACGGCGGAAAGCATAGCAAGTCAGCTCCAGAGGTTTCACCCAGCTACGCTCTACGAGTGTGGGTTGCATGTTGTAGAGCAAAAGGTCCCGTCTGAGTGGTGGCATCCTGCCCAATGTGGCCCCCAGAGTGAGGCCCCTGGTGGCCACACAGCGTCTCTCCCCCTGGCCTCACTCCTCTGCACCCCACTGCCCTGCCACCTGCTTGCCTGCCTGCCTGCCTGCCTGCCTCCCTGCCTGCCGCTGCTTTCCACTCCACCCGTGGAGACGCTGCTGCTCTGATTGACAATAATGGGAACAGGCAGAATCGAGTGGAGACAAGAGAGGGGTCCGTGTATGAGATTCTCCCTGAGCTCCCAGTCACAGACCAGGGGCTCTGGCACAGCTCACCTGTCATCCCTGCACCTCCCCGGATTAGGGCCTGTGACAGGGGGACCGGGCTGGAGAGAGGCTGTGTACTTGTCATTGTCACTGACAGAATGGAAATGGAGCCTCTCTGGCACACTTACACATCTTCCTACCAGGCTAGAATCAAGCAGGAGACACATGTTTGCCTTACAAGCATTTACTAGCTCTACATTCTAGTGTCCACTCACTGTGGTGAGGGAAAACAATCAAACTGGCAATCATTTCTTCAAAACATTTCCAATAAAGAAAAATGTATAGAATGCCATTCAAGCATGTATTTATTTTATTCATATAAACAGCTTCTATTTTATGTGTCATTTTGGAGAAAGGATTAGTATCTAACATCCCGATAAAAAAATATGTTTACAAGAGTGGAATATTGTGCGCGTGAGTATGTGTGAGTGTCCACGTGTGTTAGTAGCAGAACGAGGGCAGGTGTCGTGACAGGGTGCACTCCTTTCTCTAATTGATCGGCAAAAGATGCACATGAAGAAGACGTTAAAGCGAAATGAAGTCATAACAGTGAATTGAGACATTTATTAGGTCAGACGAAAGGCCCTCAGAAACGTTGAGATTGTTTATTGATTTTTGTGTTTCGGATGGTTGCACCAGAGTAATCACTTGTGCTGCTGCTGCCACTGGAGCTACCGGTTGGCCTGGGGCTGGGGTACAGCCAATCGTCAGGTGGGACCCTGGACTCAGACTTTCACCCAAAGTGAGATACTTTACCATGGTAACGCAATATGACTGCAGTCATCCTCCCACCTGACGTCCCATCTCATACTGACTTTAGCCCATTTAGCCTTGTCCAACTGACCACAAAACCACACCTTGAGTTCTGGGGTAATGTTGTGTTTTTTTATGACAGACATTTGTAGAGATAGACATGTGTATAGACATGTTTGGAGCCTTATAATGTTGTGAGCTGGTGAAGACGGTCTGTTGTTCCTGTGCTTGACTGATAAAGGGGAGTTCTTCTCCCTCAGGGGATATACTGTCTCTGACAGACGGCATCTTCAGGCTCTACTTGAAACAAACAGGTTGTGTGTGTGTGTGTGTGTGTGTGTGTGTGTGTGTGTTTTTACATCTGTATCTGTGTCTTTGTGTTCTGGGAAACAGGTTCATGTAAATTTTCAGATGCAACAACAATGCCCAAATGGTAAATTAAAATGTGTAATAAAAGCAGTACGTGAGCAGAGTTGCATGACATTGGTATGAAATTGATTTCTAGCCCAGCATAAATAAAAGAAGAAACTAGATCACACAAAGAATCACTCTATAATCACGCTATCATCATAGAAATACCCTTGATGGGCTGGATCCTCAGTCCTAGACAAGCAGCCCGTATAGGGGAGCAGTAAAGTACCCTCTCACCCCTCTCTGGTCGGCTGAATGTGCTGAGGGGTGCTGGGCTGGTGAGTGTTAGGCAGAGTTCACCCATACTCGTGACATCAATCTGCCTGTTCTTTATTAGACGGGGCAGTGAGCTGTAACTGACTGCATTGTCCACAGATGGACTGGGGCCCATAGCACACGGGACCCTGGTCAGCCACCCTGACAATACAATCAATAACCACACACTCATTACTGGCTGGGGCCTGCCTGCTCTGTGGAGCCTACCTCTTCCTCTTCCTCTGCTTCAAATCAAATCAAATCAAATTGTATTTGTCACATGCGCCGAATACAACAGGTGTAGACCTTACAGTGAAATGCTAACTTACAAGCCCTTAACCAACAATGCAGTTTTAAGAAAGAATACCAAAAAAGATCACACAAAAAAATACAATGTAAAATAAGACGAAATAAAAGTAACAAATAATTAAAGAGCAGCAGTAAAAATAACAATAGCGAGGCTATATACAGGGGGTACCAGTACAGAGTCCATGTGCGGGGCACCGGTTAGTCCAGGTCATTGAGGTAATATGTACATGTCTCTCTTCTATGTTTTTCTCTTTTTCTCTGCCTGTCTCTTTATGTGTCTCTTTTGCTCTGTGTAACCTATCATTCTATTTCTCACCCTTTCTTTTTTTAAATGTTGCTCTAAGACATTCTTTTTTTTATCTTTCTCTCTCTCTATGTAGGAAACTATAGAAGGAAAAGGATGAGGGACGTAGAAGCTGATGGAAGCGTTTTGTAGAGATGGCAGCTACAGTCACTACTGTTAGGACTCTTTTTTTCCTGGGTCTGATGGCAGGTTGGACAGTAACACCCGGTGATCCCGGATGGAGCCCAGGGCCTATAAATGGTAATGCCCTCCACCTTCCTCATAAAGCATAATAAAAGGAGGTTATAAATCCTCCCAATTAGCTCTGTCCATTAGTCCCCTTAATTGGAGTGTCGTGACTGGCTGGGGGATGACCTTGTGTGCCAGAGATAAGATCAACGAGGAGGCCAGGCCAGGATGGAGATCTATATGGGTGTGGGGGGCTACTTTACATCTACCGTAGGTAACAGTTAACTGTGGGATTATGGTATGTTCTGTGGTTTATCGTAAATGTTCAGAGCAATTGTGATAAACACTGCACATTGAATAAGGTACTGGCAATGACCTGTATATACTTGCATTCTCGTGTTTCTTTAACTCACATCGTAGTTCTTGTGTGGTTTTTATTTATGTATTTTATTATATTTTATATTATTATCTATGTTATTATTATCACTGCATTGTTGTGAAAGAGCTCTCAATGTAAGAATTTCACCATACTGTTTTACACCTGTTGTATCTTGTGCACGTGGCGAATAAACTTTGAAACTTGAAACAATACATCAAGTCCATAATTCCTGGTATCAATGAGAATGCCCCCTATTATGTCTCTGTGATTATATAAACAATATGACTGATACAAACACACATTGAATGGGTCCCTCTCATTCTGTAACCCCCCTCTCTCCATCCCCTCTCTTTCTCTCCTGTGGGTTTGGTCACCACACCTCCCCTCTCAACACCTCAGTCAACCGCACTCTGTGGCCACTCAAACATGAGACCCCAGCTTCCGCTGCTAACAGCCACTATCGATGACATCCCTCTGCTGGAGAAGAAATAGAGAGGCCATTTTCCCTGTCCCTGCACAAACAGGCAGGTAGACAGACAGACAGGCTGACAGACAGGGGTGGAAAGAATACTGAAATATCTTACTCAAGTAGAAGTACTGTTACTTTAATTATATTTTACTCAAGTAGAAGTACTGTTACTTTAATTACATTTTACTCAAGTAGAAGTAAAACTGCTGGTGTAAAAAACTACAAGTAAAAGTAAAAAGTAGCTCATTTAAAAAGTACTCAGAAAAAAAGTAATTTAGTTACTTATAGCTAATTTCGCTATGGTTACCTGAACATTGTTACACATTAACTTTTCCATGCAAGAAATTGAAAAAGGAAGAGTGGAAATTAATATACAGTATGAAGTAAGTTCCTTTATTGTTTGAGTTGCAACAAGGCACATCTGTATATAAAAAAACAAAGGACTTGTAAAACATTCAAAGCAATTAAAATGTATTAATGAATTATAAGCAATACAACATAAAGTACATAAACAAAAAATCACCCATTCAAGCTCTTTTCCTCCCTCCCTCCCTCTTTCCCTCACCCCCCCACTTCTTTCTTTCTTTCTTTCTTTCTTTCTTTCTTTCTTTCTTTCTTTCTTTCTTTCTTTCTTTCTTTCTTTCTTTCTTTCTTTCACTCACAAACTCCCTCTTTCTCTCATTCACTCACTCACTCACTCACTCACACCCATACAAGGCCAAATGGGGAGTGCCAGGGCACACTGGACATACCTAAAGGATCTGATGTCAAATTAGCTTTGGAGGCAACAACAATAAAATAAAAATGTATGAGCAAACCCTCCTGAAATAGAGAAGGGGTTGATAAACTACATATAGACTACATGTACAGAGTACATTAGGTTATGTAGTGTTCCTTGAGCAAAAACAAGAGTTATGTTCTAATGCCTTAACATCTCTCTGAACTTTCTGTTCAGTTTCAGCAGGCACTGATTTTCAAAGTGAATCGAGTCTATCGCTCACAAGCGGCAGAGGCAGGCAGGCCTGTGTTCAGTTTGAGGGACAGCTTCTCTATGTATGGAAAGGAATGAAGCAAGTTCATCTTGTCTGACACACAAGCAAGGTACCATCATGTACCTTGTAACCTTTTGGGCATTAGTGATGAGAAGAAATCCTCTTCATCAGATGAATGCTGCCTCTGTTGCTTTGATGATGCTTCAGGTAGACCAAACCTGTACAGTGGCAAATACACAACATACACATATTGAATATTTCTGAAAATTCTGCTTTATGTGGCAACTTAGTCCATCATATCACTGCCATTTCAATAGCCCAAACACAGACTTTCCATACTTGTTATTCTCAGATACTGAAGTGAGTTTGTCAGATGTCTAATGTTGAGATGAGTCCATGTCTAGCTGTACCTATTGTGTAGACTCACATAGTTATATGCACAGTTAGACTTACTGAGTCTCTGGCTTTTAGATTAATGTTATCCTAATTTTTACAGACAAAGTACAGTACATAGCTAAAAATCCTAGGTCTCTCTAAATAGTGTATGGCATGACCAAGCAAGCTAACGTTACAGTAGCTAGCTAGCTAGCTAGTTCGCTTATCTAGCTAACTAGCTAGCTAGTTCACAGGACCATGTCTACAAAAACTTGATGTTATGTGATAACAAATATTTCACATAGCCAGTGCTTGACTTGGACTGAAATAGGCGCTGGTAGTCTTTTTGGGGGGCGGTACTTTTACTATTTATGTGCAGGAGCTCCACAACACCTTTGAGGTAATATTTTATAGAGGTGCAGGAGCTCAAGCAGTAGAAAATGTGAGGTTCCGGTACTCAGCCCCAGTGAACTCCTGCCCAAGTCAAGTACTGAACATAGCATATATTTTTTACACACTTGATGTACACAGGTCTTTTGGTGAGTTGATCCACTGTTGCATGAATGAATAAATAAGGACCATCAATAACAGATCAGATGCATGTTTATTGTGACACGTCACTTTTCAATAAACGTGATGGTCAGGCCATATATAATGACTCTAGGTCATTACCTCGAATATACATTTCCAGTCACTGTGACCTTGACCATCTGGGAAGTAAATATTCTTTAGATATTTTTTGTCGGTCCAATGGCATTGCTTATTTGTGCCAAATATGATCGAAATAACTTCTGTAAATGCTGAGATACAGTTGAAGTCTGAAGTTTACATTCACTTAGGTAGGAGTCATTAAAACTCGTTTTTCAACCACTCCACAAATGTCTTTTTTTTTTCCTTCTTTTTTTTGTGGGTAGATCAGCTTTAATATTGCATCAATGTAATTGTCTGCATCACTTCCAATCCCCCATGTTTTTTTTTTCTCGCATATATACATATACATATATATATATACAGTGGGGAAAAAAGTATTTAGTCAGCCACCAATTGTGCAAGTTCTCCCACTTAAAAAGATGAGAAAGGCCTGCAATTTTCATCATAGGTACACGTCAACTATGACAGACAAATTGAGAAAAGAAATACAGAAAATCACATTGTAGGATTTTTAATGAATTTATTTGCAAATTATGGTGGAAAATAAGTATTTGGTCACCTACAAACAAGCAAGATTTCTGGCTCTCACAGACCTGTAACTTCTTATTTAAGAGGCTCCTCTGTCCTCCACTCATTATCTGTATTAATGGCACCTGTTTGAACTTGTTATCAGTATAAAAGACACCTGTACACAACCTCAAACAGTCACACTCCAAACTCCACTATGGCCAAGACCAAAGAGCTGTCAAATGACACCAGAAACAAAATTGTAGACCTGCACCAGGCTGGGAAGACTGAATCTGCAATAGGTAAGCAGCTTGGTTAGAAGAAATCAACTGTTGGAGCAATTATTAGGAAATGGAAGACATACAAGACCACTGATAATCTCCCTCGATCTGGGGCTCCACGCAAGATCTCACCCCGTGGGGTCAAAATGATCACAAGAACGGTGAGCAAAAATCCCAGAACCACACGGGGGGAACTAGTGAATGACCTGCAGAGAGCTGGGACCAAAGTAACAAAGCCTACCATCAGTAACACACTACGCCGCCAGGGACTCAAATCCTGCAGTGCCAGACGTGTCCCCCTGCTTAAGCCAGTACATGTCCAGGCCCGTCTGAAGTTTGCTAGAGTGCATTTGGATGATCCAGAAGAGGATTGGGAGAATGTCATATGGTCAGATGAAACCAAAATAGAACTTTTTGGTAAAAACTCAACTCGTCATGTTTGGAGGACAAAGAATGCTGAGTTGCATCCAAAGAACACCATACCTACTGTGAAGCATGGGGGTGGAAACATCATGCTTTGGGGCTGTTTTTCTGCAAAGGGACCAGGACGACTGATCCGTGTAAAGGAAAGAATGAATGGGGCCATGTATCGTGAGATTTTGAGTGAAAACCTCCTTCCATCAGCAAGGGCATTGAAGATGAAACGTGGCTGGGTCTTTCAGCATGACAATGATCCCAAACACACCGCCCAGGCAACGAAGGAGTGGCTTCGTAAGAAGCATTTCAAGGTCCTGGAGTGGCCTAGCCAATCTCCAGATCTCAACCCCATAGAAAATCTTTGGAGGGAGTTGAAAGTCTGTGTTGCCCAGCGACAGCCCCAAAACATCACTGCTCTAGAGGAGATCTGCATGGAGGAATGGGCCAAAATACCAGCAACAGTGTGTGAAAACCTTGTGAAGACTTACAGAAAAGGTTTGACATGTGTCATTGCCAACAAAGGGTATATAACAAAGTATTGAGAAACTTTTGTTATTGACCAAATACTTATTTTCCACCATAATTTGCAAATAAATTCATAAAAAATCCTACAATGTGATTTTCAAGATTTTTTTTTCTCATTTTGTCTGTCATAGTTGACGTGTACCTATGATGAAAATTACAGGCCTCTCTCATCTTTTTAAGTGGGAGAACTTGCACAATTGGTGGCTGACTAAATACTTTTTTTCCCCACTGTACTTGTTATTAGTCCCATCCTTCAGCTCCATTCAACACCTCCCATCTATCTCTTAACACCATCCATATTGGATTTCTATTTGCCATATATTTTTCAACTGTACTGTGATGTTTTACAAAAGTTCTGAACCTTTCTATTCTCATTGTTTCTACAGTTTGTGAATTGAAAATAAACATCTTTGCTAAAAGTATTATTATATTATTGATCGATTGACTATGACTTTTCAGATCACCCAGTAGTGCTATCTGCAGGGTCAGCTCCATGCAAATATTGCAATCCTTCAGCCATTCCTGGATCTGTGTCCAGAAACAAGCTACAAATGGACAGTACAAAAACAAATGATCTAATGATTCTGTCTCTTCACAGCCAAATCTGCAGAGCTGGGAAGATTGTATCCTCCATACAAATAACATTCTATTGGTAGCAAGAATTTTATATAATAATTTAAATTGAAAAATTATAAGTTTTGAATCCGGCGTCGTTTTGCGTATCAGTTCATAAACACTATGCCATGGAATCGGTATGTCAAAAATCTCTTCCCAACTATTTTGCAATCTATATAGGACGGCTGTCAATCTTTTGGTCCTTAAATGAAACTGGTAAAAAAAAATATTTATCACAATTTTCTTTAACCAATTATATTCTTTAATGCAAGGCCGACAGACAAGTTCCTTACTTTTTCCTCCTTCCACTTTCCTCTTCCATTTTTGCGGTAATGCTGCAATTATTTCGTTGTAATTTTGGGTAGAGCAGACATTTCCATATGTTTTTGTTAGCTGCATGTGCGACATAACTCCACCATTCCTACTGATAATATCATTTACGAAGATTATACCAAAAAAAATATCTAAAAAAAATATGTTTTTTTTTATCAACTAGTATATTTGAGTTTAACCACAATATTTGTTGCAATATTTGTTCTGTAATTTCTGGAGGATTAAATTGAAATTGCAACCAACTTTCTATGGCTTGTTTTAGAAATAGTGATTTTGGGAGATGATTTCCTTTTCAAATACCTGAAAGTGAGGGGTTGTAAATCTGAATAAAGGGGAAAAAGTCCCTTCTTGAACATTGGGTGAGACAATCTTACTAGTTTGCTAGAGAACCAGTTCGGATTTAAGTATAATTTTTGTATGACTGAAGCTTTTAGTGATAGGTCTAATGCTTTAATATTTAATAATTTCTGTCCTCCTAATTCATATTCATTATATAAATAGGCCCATTTAATTTTGTCTGGCTTGCCGTTCCAAATAAAATTGAATATTTTTTTCTCATATAATTTAAAAAACTGTTCGCTAGGCGTAGGCAAGACCATAAGCAAATAGGTAAACTGGGATAATACTAAAGAGTTAATCAGAGTGATTTTTCCACAAATTGACAGGTATTTACCTTTCCATGGTAGCAAGATCTTATCTATTTTTGCTAACTTTATATTAAATTTTTTTGGAGTGAGATCATTTATTTCATTTGGGATAAGTATTCTGACCATTTTATTGGTAAACTACATGGTAATGTAAAAATTGTATTTTTTAGTGATCCAATACGTAATATAGTACATTTATCATAATTTGGTTGTAATCCAGAGGGGTTAGAAAATGTATCTAGATCCTCTATGAGGCTGTGGAGGGATTCAAATTGTGGATAAAAAAAAAAAACATGAATCATCAGCGTACAATGACACCTTTGTTTTTAAGACCTGGATTTCTAATCACTTGATATTATTGTTGGATCTGATTTTAATAGCTAACATCTCGATGGCAATAATAAATAGATATGCCGATAGTGGACAACCTTGTTTCACTCCTCTTGACAGTTTAAAACTTTCTGAGAAATAGCCATTATTTACTATTTTACACCTAGGGTTACTATACATGATTTTAACACAATTTATAAGAGATTTTCCAAAATTGAAATGCTCCAGGCATTTATATATAAACCCCAGTCGTACCTTATCAAATGCCTTTTCGAAGTCTGCTATGAATAGTAGGCCTGGCCAAATATGATCAAAATAACTTATGTAAATGCTGAGATACAGTTGAAGTCTGAAGTTTACATACACTTAGGTTGGAGTCATTAAAACTAGTTTTTCAACCACTCCATAAATGTCTTGTTAACAAACTATAGTTTTGGCAAGTCAGTTAGGACATCTACTTTGTGCATGACACAAGACATTTTCCCAACAATTGTTTACAGACAGATTATTTCACTTATGATTCACTGTATCACAATTCCAGTGGGTCAGAAGTTTACATACACTAAGTTGACTGCCTTTAAACAGCTTGGAAAATTCCAGAAAATGATGTCATTGCTTTAGAAGCTTCTGATAGGTTAGTTGACATCATTTGAGTCAATTGGAGGTGTTCCTGTGGATGTATTTCAAGGCCTACCTTCAAACTCAGTGCATCTTTGCTTGACATCATGGGAAAAGAAACAATAAATCAGCCAAGACCTCAGAAAAAAATGGTACACCTCCACAAGTCTGGTTCATCCTTGGGAGCAATTTCCAAACGCCTGAAGGTACCACGTTCATCTGTACAAACAATAGTATGCAAGTATAAACACCATGGGACCACGCAGCCGTCATACCGCTCAGGAAGGAGATGCGTTCTGTCTCCTAGAGATGAACGTACTTTGGTGCGAAAAGTGGTCTGATGAAACAAAAATAGAACTGTTTGGCCATAATGACCATCGTTATGTTTGGAGGAAAAAGGGGGTTGCTTGCAAGCCAAAGAACACCATCCCAACCGTGAAGCACGGGGGTGGCAGCATCATGCTGTGGGGGTGCTTTGCTGCAGGAGGGACTGGTGCACTTCACAAAATAGATGGCATCATGAGGAAGGAAAATTATGTGGATATTTTTTACTAGGATTAAATGTCAGGAATTGTGAAAAATGTATTTGACTAAGGTGTATGTAAACGTCCGACTTCAACTGTACAAGTCCTTGGAAAAGCTACTCAAGTAAAGAGAGTATTTTTAATTTGCTACTTCCACCCCTGCAGACAGACCAGCAATGGCCTTGATGTGCCCCCACACTTCTCTCTCTCTCTCTCTCTCTCTCTCTCTCTCTCTCTCTCTCTCTCTCTCCCTCTCTCCATCTCTCTTCATTGGGATTAAGAAGGAAGGCAGAGTTAACCCGGCGGTTGTGGGAGAACAGCTTCCCCACCACGCTGAGAGCTGCAGACAGTTGTTTCCTTTCTCTCTGACCATCCAGAGATAATTCAGTCATTAGGCTTTGAACTGCAGATAAGGAAGGAAGAGGATGAGCCCATGGATGTACCAGTGTTTGGGGGAAGGGGGTGAGAGGGCGACACAGGAGGGGGCAGGTGTGCCACAAGGGGTGCATTAAAGGGCCAAGTGAGATAGGACCCAGGGTAGGTGGAAGTGTACTTATGGATTAAGTATATCCTTACACAACATACAGCTTAAAAATGAATAAAACCATCAAATGGATAATAACAAAAAGATGTCAATGAGTATTTAATGCTTTCAGGATTATGGGTACTTGTGAAAAATGTATGATGTGCAAATTGTATTCAACAGAGAGATTAGCTGTTATCCAGTTTACTAAAGAGCCTGATGATTTCCCAATTTTTATTTCATTTGAATATTGATCTCCTTAATCTGCCTGTGTAAATAAACGTACTTCCTGCAGCTGACAGTCCATCTGTACCTGCTGAGTGGCTCACTGTAAGCACATTGTCTCTCCCTCCCCTCACTTCCCCCTGCGTTTTATGAATGCAAAAAGATGGGGAGAGGAAATTAATTTGCAATAAATGACTCGACAGAGTGGCTTTTGTTTTGGCCGAGGCACATGGTCCTCGGTACCTGCCAGGTGTTTTGGGCTGTGAGGTGCCCCCCCCCCCGGCCCCGTGCTCCAGGGCAGGGTGCACGATGAAAGGCCTTGGGTGTCCCATCAAAGGCCCCATTGAGTCTGGGCCACGGGCAGGACAGAAGGGCCACAGTGTCAGCCCTGGAAACATGACACCCTCCGACAGCGGGTCCACACGGCCCACTCCAGGGCACGCTGACAGCCTTTGCGAAAGCAGATCAGTGGGGGCACTCTCTTATTTACTCCTACCCCTTCATCCCCCTGGTTGGCCCTGGTGTCCAAACCAGAGAGAGAAAGAGAGAGAGAGAGGGGAGGGGGGGGAGCAGAGAGATAAAGAGTTAGAGAGGGAGAGGATGTAGCAGAAGCACAGAGAGCAGAAAACAGTCAGTGATGTGAAATGGGCCCAGAGATAGGAGAGATAAGTTGGAACTTCAAACGATGGATGGGATGGATGAACCCGGGACAGGTGTGGCAGGAGGTAGAGATACTGTACAGGAGGAAGTGTTGGGCTCTACACAGCTCTATCTACATGGCCCCCTGTCCTTCTCCCTCTGTGTAACTCAACCACTGTTCCTCTGCTTCCAACAGAATCAAAATCAATTCAAATTTGATTTGCCACATGCGCCGAATACAACAGGTGTAGACCTTACAGTGAAATGCTTACTTATTTTGGGGGACAATGCAAATAGTCCGGGTAGCCATGATTAGCTGTTTAGGAGTCTTATGGCTTGGGGGTAGAAGCTGTTGAGAAGCCTTTTGGACCTAGACTTGGCACTCCGGTACTGCTTGCCGTGCAGTAGCAGAGAGAACAGTCTATGACTAGAGTGGCTGGAGTCTTTGACCATTTTTAGGGCCTTCCTCTGACACTGCCTGGTATAGAGGTCCTGGATGGCAGGAAGCTTGGCCTCAGGGATGTACTGAGCCGTACGCACTACCCTCTGTAGTGCCTTGCGGTCGGAGGCCGAGCAGTTGCTATACCAGGCTGTGATGCAACCAGTCAGGATGCTCTCGATGGTGCAGCTGTATAACTTTTTGAGGATCTGAGGACCCATGCCAAATCTTTTCAGTCTCCTGAGGGGGAATAGGCTTTGTCGTGCCCTCTTCATGACTGTGTTGGTGTGTTTGGACCATGATAATTTGTTGGTGATGTGGACACCAAGGAAATTTAAGCTCTCAACCTGTTCCACAACAGCCCCGTCGATGAGAATGGGGGCGTTGTCAGTCCTCTTTTTTTCCTGTAGTCCATAATCATCTCCTTTGTCTTGATCACGTTGAAGGAGAGGTTGTTATCCTGGCACCACACGGCCAGGTCTCTGACCTCCTCCCTATAGGCTGTCTCATCGTCGGTGATCATGCTTACCACTGTTGTGTCGTCAGCAAACTTAATGATGGTGTTGGAGTCGTGCCTGGCAATGCAGTCATGGGTGAACAGGGAGTACAGGAGGGGACTGAGCACGCACCCCTGATTGCCCCCTGTGTTGAGGATCAGCGTGGCAGATGTGTTGTTACCTACCCTTACCACCTGGAGGCGGCCAGTCAGGAAGTCCAGGATCCAGTTGCAGAGGGAGGTGTTTAGTCCCAGGGTCCTTAGCTTAGTGATGAGCTTTGAGGGCACTATGGTGTTGAACGCTGAGCTGTAGTCAATTAATAGCATTCTCACGTAGGTGTTCCTCTTGTCCAGGTGGGAAAGGGCAGTGTGGAGTGCAATAGAGATTGCATCATCTGTGGATCTGTTGGGGCGGTATGCAAATTGGAGTGGGTCTAGGGTTTCTGGGAAAATGGTGTTGATGTGAGCCATTACCAGCCTTTCAAAGCACTTCATGGCTACAGACGTGAGTGCTACGGGTCGGTAGTCATTTAGGCAGGTGTTCTTGGGTACAGGGACTATGGTAGTCTGCTTGAAAGATGTTGGTATTACAGACTCAGTCAGGGACATGTTGAAAATGTCAGTGAAGACACTTGCCAGTTGGTCAGCGCATGCTCGGAGTACACGATAATCCGTCTGGCCCTGCGGCCTTGTGAATGTTGACCTGCTTAAAAGTCTTACTCACATCGGCTACGGAGAGCGTGATCACATAGTCATCCGGAACAGCTGATGCTCTCATGCATGCTTCAGTGTTGCTTGCCTCGAAGCGAGCATAGAAGTGATTTAGCTCGTCTGGTAGGCATGTGTCACTGGGCAGCTCAAGGCTGTGCTTCCCTTTGTAGTCTATAATAGTTTGCAAGCCCTGCCACATCCGATGAGCGTCAGAGCCGGTATAGTACGATTCAATCTTAGTCCTGTATTGACTCTTTGCCTGTTTGATGGTTCGTTGGAGGGCATAGCGGGATTTCTTATAAGCGTCCGGGTTAGAGTCCCGCTCCTTGAAAGCGGCAGCTCTACCCTTTAGCTCAGTGCGGATGTTGCCTGTAATCCATGGCTTCTGGTTGGGGTATGTACATACGGTCACTGTGGGGACGATGTCATCGATGCACTTATTGATGAAGCCAGTCTCTGATGTGGTGTACTCCTCAATGCCATCGGAAGAATAACGGAACATATTCCAGTCTGTGCTAGCAAAACAGTCCTGTAGCTTAGCATCTGCGTCATCTGACCACTTCCTTATTAACCGAGTCACTGGTGGTAAATGGACAGCTACGAAAAATAAAGAAGAAAACTCTCTTGGTAAATAGTGTGGTCTACAGCTTTTCATGAGATACTCTACCTCAGGCGAGCAAAACTTAGAGACTTCCTTAGTATTAGATTTCGTGCACCAGCTGTTGTTTACAAATATACACAAACCGCCACCCCTTGTCTTACCGGAGTCAGCCGTCTGCCGAGGTAGCGTATATCCCGCCAGCTGTATGCTATCCATGTCGTCGTTCAGCCATGACTCAGTGAAACATAAGATATTACAGGTTTTAATGTCCCGTTGGTAGGATATTCTTGATCTTAGGTCGTCCATTTTGTTTTCCAATGATTGTACATTGGCTAATAGGATTAATGGAAGAGGCAGATTACTCACTCGCTTTCGGATCCTTACAAGGCACCCCGACCTACAGTATGTCCACGATATCTCCGTCTCTTTCTCATGCGAATGGCGGGGATTTGGGCCTTGTCGGGTGTCTGTAGAATATCCTTCACGTCCGACTCGTTGAATAAAAAAATATTCGTCCAATACGAGGTGAGTATTCGCTGTCCTGATATCCAGAAGCTCTTTTTGGTCATAAGAGACAGTGGCAGAAACATTATGTACAGAATAAATTACAAATAAAAACACAAATAATAGCACAATTGGTTAGAGGGCCAAAAAAACGGCAGCCATCTTCTCCGGCGCCATTCTGCCAATCATGTCAATGTACTATTTATTCTCTTTTTGTATCCATGGTTTATCCTTTGGGCTGTCTCCATTGCGGTTTCTCTATTCTTATTAATTTAATCCTGATGAACTGTCTGGATTCATTCCAATCATATTTATTCTGTATACATTGATGATCTGTGTGTGGGTTTAGTGCTTGCCTTTTAAACAGCCCTCCTGTTTTCCCCAGACAGTGGAGCCCCCAGCTGGCCTCTCTCAATGCCCCAAGTTACCTCCCCTGTCCCAAACACACTCCTTTATCATGGCTTCCTCTGGAGACCATCTCTGCAATACTGACCTGCAGGTAACGTATCCGCTTGTTGCCCTAGCTAAACATTAGCACCGCATTGTAAGCCCCGCCACCGCCTACCCAGACCTGATTTGTTGGGAGAGCTGTCTGTCTGAAGAGGACCCTCCACGGAACAATTTTTTCCAAGAGAATCTGACATCCTTCCCAGACCTTGTGTCGTTGTTGCCTAGCTTACGTTGCTCCAAGGTCTGGGATTTCCGAGACTAAATTAAAATAGAATGAATGACTGGATTTACCGGAAGTGTAGCATTGTTAATGTTGCAACACTTTCTGTTTATTGATTGATCTAAACATTTCTTTGGTTTATTACATTTTGGCCTATCTGTGTTTTTTGTCTTTTATGTTGCAAAGTTCGAGATCTTTTACGCTGAACTGGATCTTATCTAATCCTCTGAATGTCATTCCTCTGCAGAGAGAAAAATTAAACGAGTGTCTTTAATGAAGTGTAATATAATTTTAACTGGGAGTCTCTCAAATTAGCAGTGGCTGGGTCATGACAGGGGTGCTGTTCTTATCAATGCCCTCAAATAAGCCTCACCTGTCGGGTCGTAAAAGAGCATGCAGGCCCTCAATCACCCTGTAGTGAGCAGTGGACAGCTCACTGTCCCCAAGCCCAGTGGCTGATATTAATAGAGAGGAGGAGGAAGGTTCTAGTGAAACCATGCCTAACCAGATACATCAACACAGATATAGTTTAGGTTGCTGTCCTTCTGTCTTATCCATGTGATTTGCTATATATTTGGAATTAACACTGTTAATAACATTGGTACCTGTTGTAAATAAAATAACATGTAAAGACCATTCAAATGGAACATATAACTCTGACTACTTTATTCTAGTTTGACCTTAATCTACCAGAGGAGCCAAAACATATGCAATTTCATTAATTTGACCCCACATTTCACATATCCATGCACATGATCTCCCAAACCCTAAATCCAACGTGATTTTATCCAGCCCTTGCTGTTCAATCTCATCACCTTTAAAAAAAAAAAACTTAAATAATAACTGTGTTGTTTGTGGTGACACCCTAAGCCATGTTAGTTGCTTTGTAATATATTGCATCAGCAGACAGAGGCAGTTGCTCTGCACCTGCACCAACCATTCACCCAGAGGTCTATAAATCCCACGGCTGTGGAGAATCACAGGAGGAATGTTCCATGTCCTGGCCATGACATCCCTGGGGTCACCTGCCCCCCGTCCTGCTACCCTGCCACCCCTGCTGTCCTGCTGACCGTGTGTGAGCCCAGGGGTGCGGTGGTGCTTTGAGGGGCTGCCCACCAACACGCCTGTAGATTCCACCCCTGATCCCCTCATACGCCCTGGGCTCTCTCTCTTCCTGTACTCCCCTCTGCCATGTGCCAGGGAGCTGTGCATATACAAATCACCATGGTCTTGTTAGCATAGTTTAGTGAAGATGTCAGCTTTACGAGGCCTGGGATGCTTGCTATGCGTGTCAGGGCCGGAAAGGGAGGGGAGGGGCTGACCCACCAGGGGAGAGCAGGGGGTACTGTAAATTTATGACTGACTGAGGTATGGAGCCTGTTCGCCCACAGAAATGAAATGACAGACCTGTCCCGTCCCCATACCCTTGCCCTATGAACACACACTGTGCTTTGTGATTTAACTGGGACAAGAGGAGAGGCAGGTAATAGATAGAGGGGCTTCTCTTTGCACAACTGAAAGTTTCCTTTTTCTGAAAAATTGCAATTGATATTTAGATCAGATATTAGCAAATATGATTTTTCCTTTTTATAATTCAAGCTGTGTTCAGGAATCTACAGTGGCTAAATGAAAATGTGGGGTTTCTATTTGTCTGTTGATACCATGAGCTCGTTAATCTAATTTCCTTTCTGATGATTGAAAATGGAGCGAGGCTCTGACTTTATCAGGCAGATAAATCGGCGGCCCATCCTCTGAGCAGATATAATCTGTCACGCGTCATGCAGAGACCTTGCCTTTTAAACAGCCCTCCTGTTCTCCCCAGGCAGTGGAGCCCCCAGCTGGCCTCTCTCAATACCCCAAGTTACCTCCCCTGTCCCAAACACACTCCTTTATCATGGCCTCCTCTGGAGACCATCTCTGCAATCCTGACCTGCAGGTAACACACATGATTTATATGCAATACATACAATACAATGTGTAACAGAAGGTGCGTTGGAGTATCCATTAAATCCATTGAACAATGACCTGATATAGACTGAATTATAAGTAGTCTCTCTAGACAGACGGGTTGCCTCACTCAATGTTCCAATGTTCCGGCTTACACGTTTGTAGAAGTTCCGGGGTAAGTTGGGACAGAGAGGACGAGTCGGAAATGGGACGCGCGTCACCGGTGACGTCACTGCCGTATCCGCTTGTTGCCCTAGCTAAACATGAGCACCGTATTTTAAGCCCCGCCGCCGCCTACCCAAACCCGTGATTTGTTGGGAGAGCTGTCTGTCTGAAGAGGACCCTCCCCTGAACAATTTTTTGTTGCCTAGTTTACTTTGCTCCAAGGTCTGGGATTTCCGAGACTAAATTAAAATAGAATGAATGACTGGATTTACCGGAAGTGTAGCATTGTTAATGTTGTAACACTTTCTGTTTAGTGATTGATCTAAACATGTATTTGGTTTATTACATTTTGGCCTATCTGTGTTTTTTGTCTTTCATGTTACAAAGTTCGAGATCTTTTTAATCTAATTTCCTTTCTGATGATTGAAAATGGAGCGAGGCTCTGACTTTATCAGGCAGATAAACCGGCGGCCCATCCTCTGAGCAGATATAATCTGTCACGCGTCATGCAGGGAGATCAGTTCACCTGCCCACAGGCCAGGCCAGCACTGTGGTGATTTAAGAGTGCCACTCTCTTTGTTTGCCTTTACAAACACCTGATGGTTCTATTAATTAATAGAGTTCAATTAGCAGGCCATGTCACGCCAGGTAAGATCCTTAAAGAGAATTATGAGATATAAAAAAGCAGGGAGGGACCCCATTAGAGCTGACCTTTTCTTTTAAATTACTGATATTTGAGATTTAATTCAGAATTCAATGAAAACTTCATTTTTATTCTTATGGCTAGGGCCTTTTTTTGTCTCCGCTCTGAAATAGGGTCTCCTGCAGCCTGCAGGTCATTAATTATGATCTTTATAAATTAAATTAGGAAGACGTCACTGGTTGATTTTTTTTATCTTCCTCCCACACAGGTTAACAGACTAGCTGACATATTAGCTAGGGAACAGTAGGGAAAAGAAAAGGTCTCTTTTGTGTCTGAATAGTTATGTACATTAGGCCTACATCACAAGCTTTACAAGGAAATTAATGAAATGAATGCCAGTACAATAACAACAACAATGCTAAATATTTTATGAGGGAAAAGCCTGCCATAACAAATATGTCTAACATATTGTTTAGGGTTCAATGTAAATCTAAAAGGATGGACCTTCTTCGTGTGGCAATAAACTGTCTCTCCCCAGCTACATCCTAGTCACCTGATGGTGGAGTAAAATATTCCCTGTCTAGACGAGCTGCCTGTGAGTGATTTAACATGTGAGAGAAATGGATCCTGAAATAGAAAATACAGTACTGTACCGAGGGTATATTTACTGATAAAAAAGCCCATGGCAAGATTTAGCATGGGATATGGTTACAATGTAATGTTTAAAGATGTGTAATAGTGCATATGATTTTATTTCAACCTCTACTGAAGTAGGTATAACTGTATAATAAATAACAAATCCTGGAAACTATACCCTGCATTCTTATTTTTTCATACTGCTTGGATAGTAACTATAGCACCCACAAATTCCTTGCTTGCCATCACATCACACACACACACACACACATTTATTTATTCGTTATATTTCCTAATTCAGTTTGACGAATGAGTGACAGCTTGACACCTCATTCGGCAAGATTAATAGAACGACACAATATTTACGTGGCAGAGACAGCCAATTATCCCACCATCTATCATCCAGATTATCTTTCTGATTGAAAACTACTCGTCCATGTAATCGGAATTATTTGGAATTAGAAGAGAATTTATGGTTTCTTGTGTAACTTTTCCTGGACGGTGGTAAATTTGAAATATTAGATACATAAAGAGAGTGCAGGAAAGAGGTAAATAGAATCTGATAATGAACGTCACATGGTTTTATTATTCAGTTTGCCCCGGGGTGAACCCCAAGCATTTTCAATACACCATTTGATAGGTTTATGTAAACAATTTAAATAGTTTAAACCTGAAATATTGAACATTTTGTGGATATGGTAATCCTGGTTTCCAGTAGCAAGAGGCAGCTTCATTGACATTGGTAACACATTTCATTTTTAAAGAAATCTTACCCATGGAGCAAAATGTAATGTTTGATAGAGCAATGACTATAACTATTTTACTATAGTTTTACACAGCAGGTAGAATTCATTGTGTTGAAGTTTGAAGACAGTAATGGATTTGATCTTATCATAAGAAACAGGCTCCTGTATCGATCTAATGCTATGTTTTTAAATGTCTATCTCACTCAGCACAGAAGCTGTTAAATCAGCTTGCTCCTTCAACCCCTGTCTGTCCCTCAGCCTCCCTCGATCAATTCCTCTCCCTCGCCCTTTTACAACAGTACTTTGCATTCTTTGTTTCTCCCACCCCACTTTCTCCTTATATATTCCACTTGCTTTCCTCTACCCCAACTATCTTCTGTTTACCCTAACTTTTGACTAGCTCCTTGATTTTACCCCATCATACAATTTCTCCATGTCACACTTCCTCTCCTCTTCCCTTTTCTTGTAACTTCTTCTTTCTTGTAAGTTCACCCCTCCCTTACCACCCTCACCCCTTGCAGTATAATATATCCACCAAACCCCTTAGAGATGTCAGAAACTGGTTTTCAGACACTAGTTATTGGTCACAAGAGCCTGTATCTGATTCAGAGTAAACCAGAACCTTCTTCACTCAGATATCCCATCAGGAAAGACACACTGTACTGTACATAGAGGTCTTATACAGTAGAGGCAGAAATTCTGCATCTTATTTAAAAAATAAATACTTTCCAGATCTGTACAATTTGAAACTTGTTCATTAATGCTTAAATGGCAAATTAAAATAGATTTACAGATTAATCAATTATCAAATGTACTGGTCGATACCTGACCCAAAAATACATGTACTTCTAGTATGTCTAATATTGGGTATATGCCATAGATTGACTGAGCATTTTTCTTAGTTGGCCTTTGGTAATGAAATTTAGAAAGTGACGTTTTATCCACTTAGTAAACCTGGCACTCTAAGGCCTTAGGCACGGTAGTTTCTTGTTTTAAAAATAGTGAAAATTGCCACCTATAACCGTGTTGCAGTGGTTTGATCTCATTGCCCAGAGCGCGTTCAGACTTGTAAATAGGATTATGCCATCCCGATATAGTGCTTTCACAACTAGCTTGTTTATTTTTATCCTCTTATTAGGGGAGTTGGATCCTTAAAGGGTGCCAAAATTATCCCGCAAATCGCTGACAATGAAAAATGAAAGGTCCCTAACGGTTATTATAAGCAATCTGTCTGCATTGAAGCACAATGTGACTGCTGTGCTTGCGATACCAACGGGGTGACCTCGGTGAGATGGGGGAGAGAGACACACTGAAAGTCAGCGATTCAGTGAGAGGACAGACGGACAGAACGAAAGAGAGAGAGTCTAGGACCAACATCATGGTGACATCTAGAAGTTCTCAACATGGTAGGACCTTAGGAAGATCATGGCTAATGGTTGATAGATTGTAGAATTTAAACATGCAATTGATATCGCCTATTTATATCTATATATGTGTACATTGCACATAAGCATTTAATAAACATAGAATTTATCCATCATAAACTTTTAACTGAAGACTACAGTAATCTTGTATGAATTAAATTGTATTCCTTGCAATATTCAACATTTAAAAGGGCATTAAAAAGGAAATCAATCCATAGTAATAAAGAAATGTAATGTATGTATTGTTGTTCTGTATCAGCCAGTTACAGTACAGTCTCTCTCTCTCAAAGGTGTGTGCAGCTCTTTCTTTTGGAAGTATACAGTCTCACTACTTGGAGTTGGGAAAGCCAGATCCCTCTACTAGTCCACTCCTTCAACCCTGGGGAACAAATTAACTGTGTCTTGCTCTCGGCTTCCCCGTAACCTTTCCCCATCATGAGTGACATTTGTATTTCCCTGCGCCCTGCAGGAAATGGGCCCGGGCGTATGGTGGCTGGTGAGGAAGAGAGGATACAGAGATGCAGAATGCAATAACAGCGTCTGTCTGTGTTCTGTACATGAGAAGAGAGGAGAGAGAGAGACGGCCCAGCTGTTGAGTGAAGGCTTCCTCCCGTGCGAAACGGAGATACTCTGGTGGAGGCAGCAGCCGAGAGGTCATGACCCCAGAACATGGCACAAATTCACAACTCTGTCTGAGAACTGATGAGAATGGCTTATCAAGAAAAACTTCCAAAATGACTAATCCAAGGTAACTGTCTGGAGAGAGACGGATGAAAACACAAGTGTTGCTATTTTCTACCCCCGTTTTTAAAAGAATGGGTCTATTTCTCAAAAGCTATTGTAATATTTGGGATCATTGTGACACTGATCACTGAAAGACAGTTTTGTTTTGTTTTTTGAAAGAAAGGGTATGCCATTTTAAAATGATGGGATATCTTCAAGATTCTTTAAAAAAAAATCAGTAGATCATCACGTTTGTGAAAATCACCTTCAACATCCAACCCACTGAACAAAATTACTGAACACTCCATTGTCCAGGCAAGTTGGAGTTTGACAGTTTGGTAGGTAGCTGAATAGGGATGGCGCTACGGTTTGGTAGTTAGCTGAAGAGGGACAGGGCTAGGGTTTGCTAGTGAGCTGAAGAGGGATGGGGCTAGGGTTTGGTAGTGAGCTGAAGAGGGACAGGGCTAGGGTTTGGTAGATAGCTGAAGAGGGACAGGGCTAGGGTTTGGTAGTTAGCTGAAGAGGGTCAGGGATAGGGTTTGGTAGTTAGCTGAAGAGGGACAGGGCTAGGGTTTGGTAGTGAGCTGAAGAGGGACGGGGCTAGGATATGGTAGTTAGCTGAAGAGGGACAGGGCTAGGGTTTGCTAGTGAGCTGAAGAGGGACGGGGCTAGGGTTTGGTAGTGAGCTGAAGAGGGACAGGGCTAGGGTTTGGTAGTTAGCTGAAGAGGGTCAGGGATAGGGTTTGGTAGTTAGCTGAAGAGGGACGGGGCTAGGGTTTGGTAGTGAGCTGAAGAGGGACAGGGCTAGGGTTTGGTAGATAGCTGAAGAGGGACAGGGCTAGGGTTTGGTAGTTAGCTGAAGAGGGTCAGGGATAGGGTTTGGTAGTTAGCTGAAGAGGGACAGGGCTAGGGTTTGGTAGTGAGCTGAAGAGGGATGGGGCTAGGGTTTGGTAGTTAGCTGAAGAGGGACAGGGCTAGGGTTTGGTAGTGAGCTGAAGAGGGACGGGGCTAGGGTATGGTAGTTAGCTGAAGAGGGACAGGGCTAGGGTTTGCTAGTGAGCTGAAGAGGGACGGGGCTAGGGTTTGGTAGTGAGCTGAAGAGGGACAGGGCTAGGGTTTGGTAGTTAGTTGAAGAAGGATGGGGCTAGGGTTTGGTAGTTAGCTGAAGAGGGATGGGGTAGGGTCTGGTAGTTAGCTGAAGAGGGACTGGGCTAGGGTTTGGTAGTTAGCTGAAGAGGGATGGGGCTAGGGTTTGGTAGTTAGCTGAAGAGGGACAGGGCTAGGGTTTGGTAGTGAGCTGAAGAGGGATGGGGCTAGGGTTTGGTAGTGAGCTGAAGAGGGACGGGGCTAGGGTTTGGTAGTGAGCTGAAGAGGGACATAGTTAGGGTTTGGTAGTGAGCTGAAGAGGGATGGTGGTAGGGTAGTAAGCTGAAGAGGGTCAGGGATAGGGTTTGGTAGTTAGCTGAAGAGGGACAGGGCTAGGGTTTGGTAGTTAGCTGAAGAGGGACAGGGCTAGGGTTTGGTAGTGAGCTGAAGAGGGATGGGGCTAGGGTTTGGTAGTTAGCTGAAGAGGGACAGGGCTAGGGTTTGGTAGTGAGCTGAAGAGGGACGGGGCTAGGGTTTGGTAGTTAGCTGAAGAGGGACAGGGCTAGGGTTTGGTAGTGAGCTGAAGAGGGACGGGGCTAGGGTTTGGTAGTGAGCTGAAGAGGGACATAGTTAGGGTTTGGTAGTGAGCTGAAGAGGGATGGTGGTAGGGTAGTTAGCTGAAGAGGGATGGGGCTAGGGTTTGGTAGTTTGTTGAAAAGGGATGGGTCTAGGGTTGGCTAGATGAACTCCACAGTGGAGTTGTCATGGTGCTAATAGAGGAAGTGGAGCAAGGGGTCAGCGTCTTCAGCACCTGTGTGGAAGATTAATGACCACTGGGCTGGACCTGCTAGGAGAGAACAGCTCTCCCATAAAGAGGCCATTCCCTGTAAAACGACGGGCCCTTGCTGGCCCTGACCTACCTGGCTAACCTACAGGTCAGGCCTGTTTATCCACCTTGTGGAGCCCTGCTGCAGCACCTTGTCTACTGTATCCAGCACCATAGGTGTCACAGAGAAACTGGACCTTGGGAATGGTCAACCTGAAAATAATTGTGTCCACATTTTTACATTTACATTTTTGTCATTTAGCAGACGCTCTTATCCAGAGCGACTTACAAATTGGTGCATTCACCTTATGATAGCCAGTGGGACAACCACTTTACAATATATCCCAAAAAAAATTGGGGGGTAGGGGGAGGGTAGGGGGAGGGTAGAAGGATTACTTTTATCCATCCCAGGTATTCCTTAAAGAGGTGGGGTTTCAAGTGTCTCCGGAAGGTGGTGAGTGACTCCGCTGTCCTGGTGTCGCGAGGGAGCTTGTTCCACCATTGGGGTGCCAGAGCAGCGAACAGTTTTGACTGGGCTGAGCGGGAACTGTGCTTCTGCAGAGGTAGGGGGGCCAGCAGGCCAGAGGTGGATGAACGCAATGCCTTCGTTTGGGTGTAGAGACTGATCAGAGCCTGAAGGTACGGAGGTGCCGTTCCCCTCACAGCTCCGTAGGCAAGCACCATGGTCTTGTATCAGATGCGGGCTTCAACTGGAAGCCAGTGGAGTGTGCGGGGTGACGTGAAAGAACTTGGGAAGGTTGAACACCAGACGGGCTGAAGGGATGAGTTGTAGGGGTTTAATGGCACAGGCAGGGAGCCCAGCCAACAGCGAGTTGCAGTAATCCAGACGGGAGATGACAAGTGCCTGGATTAGGACCTGTGCCGCTTCCTGTGTAAGGTAGGGTCGTACTCTGCGAATGTTGTAGAGCATGAACCTACAGGATCGGGTCACCGCTTTGATGTTAGCGGAGAACGACAGGGTGTTGTCCAGGGTCACGCCAAGGTTCTTTGCACTCTGGGAGGAGGACACAACAGAGTTGTCAACCGTGATGGCGAGATCATGGAGCGGGCAGTCCTTCACCGGGAGGAAGAGCAGCTCCGTCTTGCCGAGATTCAGCTTGAGGTGGTGATCCGTCATCCACACTGATATGTCTGCCAGACATGCAGAGATGCGATTCGCCACCTGGTTATCAGAAGGGGGAAAGGAGAAGATTAATTGTGTGTCGTCTGCGTAGCAATGATAGGAGAGACCATGTGAGGATATGACAGAGCCAAGTGACTTGGTGTATAGAGAGAATAGAAGAGGGCCTAGAACTGAGCCCTGGGGGACAACAGTGGTGAGAGCACGTGGTGCGGAGAAAGATTCTCGCCACGCTACCTGGTAGGAGCGACCTGTGAGGTAGGACGCAATCCAAGAGTAAACCGCGCCGGAGATGCCCAACTCGGAGAGGGTGGAGAGGAGGATCTGATGGTTCACAGTATCAAAGGCAGCAGATAGGTCTAGAAGGATGAGAGCAGAGGAGAGAGAGTTAGCTTTAGCAGTGCGGAGAGCCTCTGTGACACAGAGAAGAGCAGTCTCAGTTGAATGACCAGTCTTTAAACCTGACTGGTTTGGATCAAGAAGGTCATTCTGAGAGAGATAGCAAGAGAGTTAAAGCTAAAGACGGCACGCTCAAGAGTTTTGGAGAGAAAAGAAAGAAGGGATACTGGTCTGTAGTTGTTGACATTGGAGGGATCGAGTATAGGTTTTTTGAGAAGTGGTGCAACTCTCGCTCTCTTGAAGATGGAAGGGACATAGCCAGTGGTCAAGGATGAGTTGATGAGCGAGGTGAGGTAAGGGAGAAGGTCTCCGGAAATGGTCTGGAGAAGAGAGGAGGATAGGGTCAAGTGGGCAGATTGTTGGGCAGCCGGCCGTCACAAGTCGCAAGATTTCATCTAGAGAGAGAGGGGAGAAAGAAGTCAAAGCATAGGGTAGGGCAGTGTGAGCAGGACCAGCAGTGTCATTTGACTTAATAAATGAGGATCGGATGTCGTCAACCTTCTTTTCAAAATTGTTGACGAAGTCGTCCACAGAGAGGGAGGAGGGAGGGGGAGGAGGAGGAGGATTTTGCAGGGAGGAGATGGTGGCAAAGAGCTTCCTAGGGTTAGAGGCAGAGGCTTGACATTTTGAGTGGTAGAAAGTGGCTTTAGCAGCAGAAACAGAGGAAGAAAATGTAGAGAGGATGGAGTGAAAAGATGACAGGTCTGCAGGGAGTCTAGTTTTCCTCAATTTCTGCTCGGCTTCCCGGAGCCCTGTTCTGTGAGCTCGCAATGAGTCGTCAAGCCACGGAGCAGGAGTGGAGGACCGAGCCGGCCGGGAGGATAGGGGACATAGAGAGTCAAAAGATGCAGAAAGGGAGGAGAGGAGGGTTGAGGAGGCAGAATCAGGAGATTGGAGGGAGAAGGATTGAGCAGAGGGAAGAGATGATAGGATGGAAGAGGAGAGAGTAGCGGGAGAGAGAGAGCGAAGGTCGCGACGGCGCATTACCATCTGAGTAGGGGCAGAGTGAGTAGTGTTGGAGGAGAGCGAGAGAGAAAAGGATACAAAATAGTGGTCGGAGACTTGGAGGGTTGCAGTGAGATTAGTAGAAGAACAGCATCTAGTAAAGATGAGGTCAAGCGTATTGCCTGCCTTGTGAGTAGGGGGAGACGGTGAGAGGGTGAGGTCAAAAGAGGAGAGGAGTGGAAAGAAGGAGGCAGAGAGAAATGAGTCAAAGGTAGACGTAGGGAGGTTAAAGTCACCCAGAACTGTGAGGGGTGAGCCATCCTCAGGAAAGGAACTTATCAAGGCGTCAAGCTCATTGATGAACTCTCCAACGGAACCTGGAGGGCGATAAATGATAAGGATGTTAAGCTTGAATGGGCTAGTGACTGTGACAGCATGGAATTCAAATGAGGAGATAGACAGATGGGTCAGGGGAGAAAGAGAGAATGTCCACTTGGGAGAGATGAGGATTCCTGTGCCACCGCCCCGCTGACCAGATGCTCTCGGGGTATGCGAGAACACATGGTCAGACGAGGAGAGAGCAGTAGGAGTAGCAGTGTTTTCTGTGGTAATCCATGTTTCCGTCAGCGCCAAGAAGTCTAGGGACTGGAGGGTAGCATAGGCTGAGATGAACTCTGCCTTGTTGGCCGCAGAACGGCAGTTCCAGAGGCTGCCGGAGACCTGGAACTCCACGTGGGTCGTGCGTGCAGGGACCACCAGGTTAGAGAGGCAGCAGCCACCCAGTGTGAGGCGTTTGTATGGCCTGTGCGGAGAGGAGAGAACAGGGATAGACAGACACATAGTTGACAGGCTACAGAAAAGGCTACACTAATGCAAAGGAGATCGGAATGAAATTAACTAAACATCTGGGGAAGCGAGGCCTCCCTCACTAACCATTCACTGAAACACTCAAATACAACTCTTCCAACTTCCACTTTAGAAATTATAATTGCTGTAATCCACATATGGTCATATCAACTCTGTCATAAAAACAGCATTTTCGGATATGAAGGCTTTATGCAAACCCTAGACCCGTCCCCATGACTCTTCTATCATGCATGTACACTACCGTTCAAACGTTTGGGGTCACTTGGAAATGTATTTGTTTTCGAAAGAGAAGCAATTTTTTGGTCCATTAAAAGAACATAAAATTGATCAGAAATACAGTGCAGACATTGTTAATGTTGTAAATGACTATTGTAGCTGGAAACGGCTGATTTTTTATGGAATATCTACATAGGCGTACAGAGGCCCATTATCAGCAACCATCAGTCCTGTGTTCCAATGGCACGTTGTGCTTGCTAATCCAAGTTTATAATTTTAAAAGGCTAATTGATCATTAGAAAACCCTTTTGCAATTATGTTAGCACAGCTGAAAACTGTTGTGCTGATTAAAGAAGCAATAAATCTGGCCTTCTTGAGACTTGTTGAGTATCTGGAGCATCAGCAATTGTGGGTTCAATTACAGGCTCAAAATGACCAGAAACAAATAACTTTCTTCTGAAACTTGTCAGTCTATTCTTGTTCTGAGAAATGAAGGCTATTCCATGCAAGAAATTGCCAAGAAACTGAAGATCTCGTTGAAACGCTGTGTACTACTCCCTTCACAGAACAGCGCAAACTGGCTCTAACCAGAATAGAAAGAGGAGTGGGAGGCCCCGGTGCACAACTGAGCAAGAGGACAAATACATTAGAGTGTCTAGTTTGAGAAACAGACGCCTCACAGGTCCTCAACTGGAAGCTTCATTAAATAGTACCCGCAAAACACCAGTCTTAACGTCAACAGTGAAGAGGCGACTCCGGGATGCCGACCTTCTAGGCAGAGTTGCAAAGAAAAAGCATTATCTCAGACTGGTCAATAAAAAGAAAAGATTAAGATGGGCAGTCTGAGATATGGCTTTTTCTTTGCAACTCTGTTTGGAAGGTCAGCATCCCGGAGTCGCCTCTTCACTGTTGACGTTGAGACTCGTGATGTTGATGTTATTTTAATGGACAAAAAAAATGCTTTTCTTTCGAAAACAAGGACATTTCTAAGTGACCCCAAACGTTTGAATGGTAATGTATGTGCTATGTTATCATATTGTTTGATTTTAGGTTCATATTTGGTGCAAGCTGTCATCTCTTTACAACACTAAAGACGCTGTTAGCTGGTGATGACAGAACAAACGATAGTAATGATTACCCCTACAGAAATGAGATATCATCATTATCGCTGGCTGCACAAAAAACTATTTGCTGCACACTAATGTAGGCTGTTAGGGAGCCGCACAGGTCTAGCTCTAAGAGTTACGTTGTAGGGATTCTTTCCCTGTGTAGCCTGGGGAACCCCAGCGGGTAGGAGTCTCATTTCCTCTTCAAACACAGAGCGAGTGATTTTGAATATTTATGAGGGTCCCAATTTAAGTTAAACATTTAACAAAAAGCATCCGATTAAAATTAGACAGCAGAAAGAGTTAAAGTCCCTGTGGGCAAGCCAGGCTAAAAATTAAACGTGGAACGCTTGAGATGAATTAAAGTGCCAATTCAGAGACAGACAGAGGGGTTCCAGTTTTGAAATGGTACTGTATGTATCTGATAGCAGTATATATTGAAAAGTACTGAGTGACTTGAATCATCATTTTGCTAAAAGAAAGAAACACAGTCCTTTGATAAAAAGCAAATTTGCGTTTCTGCTACATGTTCTAGTAGTGTTACGATTTCAAACTTTAAATCAAAGAGACAATGATTTATTGAATTATAATTATATGTATGAGAATATTGTAATTAATTAAGTAATTCTAAAGCAATTGTATTCTTTATTACAATTATTCTAGATTTCACAAGCTTGTAAATTATGATTCTACCATCCATATGCCTTAGAGGCAGTTAATGAATTTAAACACTTTTAATCATAACATTATTTAATCCATGTTTCTGATAAGGACACAGATAAAATCAAAACATCCAGCTGTTGAATACAGATGAATTACAAAGCTCCTCTCTAATAGCGGCACTTGCTGCATCATTGGGTAATGTGAGATATGAGTAATCAGACTTAGATACCATGCTTAGGTTAGAGGTTAGATGGAATTCAACTCCATATTGACTCAATTGATAATCTATGTCTCCCTCTCTTCTTTCCTCTCCACCTCTCTCTTTCTCTCATCTGCTCTCTATCCCAGCAGATCAGTGAGTGGGTTGAGGAAGGGGGAGGGTCATTGTATCACTGGCGCTCTGGACTGACATACTCTACTTCCTGTTTAATCACCGGGCCCTGAGGGGACTTCCTGCGATCCATGAATCAGCCAGAGAAAAAGTTCAGGTGCTCTATATCACTGGGAGACAAAGGAAATGTGCTATGTGTGAGAGCGTGTCTCTGATTTACAGGCTATGTTATGACAGCCACCGCTGCAGACATCCACGCAGAGAGAGCGAGAGAGGAGAGAGAGTGAATAAGAGAGAGAAAGAGACCCTGCTGAGCTCCCACCATCCTGGGTTTTGGGATTTATTCCCCCATCGCTTTATGGTTGCCTCACTAAGTTCCTGCAAGGCCACCTGGGCTGAAGGTTTAGGGTTGAGGAGGACTGGGAGGCTGGGGTGTTCTTGGTTCCTCATCACTAGAAACCGCTCGACACTACCTCACTCTGTTTAGGAATGTGAGTTCAGGATCATGCTGTACCCATTTCTCATTCCTGGCCACTCATAAATATTTCAGGGATCTATAAATGTAAACTGCCTGTCGGCCTCCCCTATCAAACTGGTTTGAATTTCACCACGTCACCTAAAAAATGTATCTGACTGACATACGCATTTTTAACATACGGTAGGAGGTAAATCACGCTTAACCAACGCCATGCATACATAGTCTATAGCAGTAGTTTTCACCTTTGCACTCCCATCCTCCCAGAGTGGGAATTCAGTTTGTTTATGTTTTTCAGTGGCAGCCTTCAGCGGACTGAGTGAAGCCTCTACCACACAGCCACAGCCTCAGGCCATCATATGTTACACGCCAAGGCTCCCTTTCCTCTCCAGTCTGCATCCAATGGGGCTTGTGCGGTGTGTGTGTGTGTGTGTGTGTGTGTGTGTGTGTGTGTGTGTGTGTGTGTGTGTGTGTGTGCATGTGTGTGTCACAACAGTGATGAGGCTCCCTGCTGTGTGGAAGAGTGCTGCTCAGGGATCATACACCTCATTCTCCCTGGCTTTATATCTAAGCCCTGATGTGTCATTACTCAGCCTCTCCTCAGTAGATGCAGGAGACTACATATATGTGTATACCACGGATGATTCACAATCACAAGACAGCCACAGTTAAACGATATCTGCCAGAGGGGATAAGACTGGATGGATTGTCAGTACAGTTCATTGTATGGCAGTTGCTGTATTTCTTAACTGACTATAGATATAGTATATGATAGAACAAAGACAGCACATGCTTGCATGTGAAGGTATAGAAAGGGAAAATACAGCAGCACGGTAAAACACTAATGTGGAGTTGGGCCACATTGTGATAAGTCAGTGAATTCAAATATGTGGAAAGGTTTTGTTTTACGGCCTCCAAAAACTAATACAAATCTACTTGGAATGCAGGACCCTTATGTTAGCTCTTCAACAGCCACATGCATTTTATCTGAATAGGTCTCTCTTGAAAGAAAACACACCACTTGATAACCTCCCTGCATCTACATCATTGAAGTCAGTTAGAGGCAAAAGTACTCTTTCTCACACAGCTCTGTAGCGAGGGTTGAACAACAATAGTTGAAAGTCAGGTGTTAACGTCCTGTTAGTGGTAAGCATTAAGATAATTTATGACTGCGTCTGATTTATTCTAATGTTCCCCTGCTTGATGCAAATGGTTTTTCACTATTATCCTCCAGCCTGGAATGAAGGTCCTCCAAAGACAGCCCTCCCATGGTTCTCTTGTGATCTCATTTTCTCTGCAGAGAGGTGAGCTGGTACCCTGCCTGTGATCAGGTTGGCAGGAGGGAGGCGGTGCAGCCATCCATTGACCTCTGGGTAAATCTCTCCGTGGTTGGCAGCCCATGTGGCCTGGGACTGAATGACTGAAGCAATAGGGCTGTGATTAGCTGACATTGCTGCTCCCTTTTGCAAGCTGGTCTATTATTGGGCGTGGGTGGGCAGAAGGGGGCAGATGAGCTGAAATGGGAATGAAGGTATTGATCCTACAGCCTTTATGAGAATGACACGCACAAGCTATTTCTGTATAGGGGGGAACACAATGCTGGCGAAAGCATTATGGCTGTGACGTAGATAAGCTCTTCAAAAAGTGGTTGGGACATGTCTATGAGGAGTAGCTACAGAATATATCAACTTTATTAAAGGATACATAAACCCATGTCATAAAGGCTATATGGAGCATCCATCACACATTGTAACTAATGCACACTAGGTAACAGTGATACCAGTGGCTCCATTGCTGACTGGTTCTGGTGAAGATATCATTACTGGACAGAGAGCCAGTGTGTTGATGACTATTTTACTTCAGCAACATTAGGAGTCATGGTTAAATAAAAAGGGGAGGAATATCCTCTGTGAAATCCCTTTCATTGACATTGCCAAGCTGTGTCTACATCATATTCACAGGGCATGATTTATGGTGGATCCTCCGCCAGGATTTAATAGGTGCAAGTGGACTCCCCACTATGCCGAGTCCACATAGGTCCACATGGGCTCTAGTGGTTGCTGATGATGTCCACCTGCGCACCCTTATAGTAGCCTTTGATCCCTGATGAGCCTCCAAATATGTAACGGCCCAAGTTCTCTGTGTTACATGAACCAGACAACAAACCATTGGCCGAACACATAAGCAAATGGCATGTTGGCACTCACACAACGGGCATGATGTCAGTGTTTTGGGGAAACATCCCCCTCTGCCCTGTGTAACTCATGGGAGGTGATTATTGGCATGCTGTGACCAGAGCAGCGCCAACAGCCAATGTTTCCACCCAGCTTATTCTCACTCACGCCACTCTCTGAACTCTCCTCCACTCTTTTTGCATAAAGTAATTGCTGTCAGGGAGTGTGTGCGGTGCAGTGCATTGCTTGGGTTCCACTTTAAGAGGAGAGATTAGGGAATAAAAGAGCTAAGTCAGTGCTCAGGCACTCACAACGCCTGCATCTGTCATTGGGCCTGCGTGGATCAGGGCTGACAGTGATGAATATTTGGCCAAAAGTTTGTATTACACATAATGATTTTCCCTAATGAGAATTGATGAATGCACGCGGGACTGGGGAGTATGTGATGAGAGGCGGGACCACTCATTAGCATCCAGTCAGGCTAAACTGAGCTGGGCTCAACTGGGCCGGGCCCGCATTCTTAGGGAAAGATCAACCACTTTGTTTCAATCCCACTGGTCATTTCAGAGATGAAAGCTGCTCTATATGTGGCACTCTTTGGAAGCCATCTGATGCTTTAAAAAGGCCAAATCAATCAAGAAAGCTCCTCACATATCAGACCTCACATATCAGAGATCTTTGCACCAAGATTATAGATGGAGCGACTATACCTTATAATTACATGACTTACAGTAGTTCCTCTTTAGTGATAACTATAACTTTCTGTCCACTTGTCTGCACATTTGATGAGACGTGTGCACTCAGCTCACACATATGGACTAGAACACTTCATATGCGTGAAGCCTAAGAAAACACCTTGGTGTGGGGCAGGCCGTCGCGGCCCCACCAATGGCTGTCCTGTGAAGGGGAGCGGCTGCACTAACAGATGGCATGGTGGGGTCTGAAAAGCGATCGCCCTGAACGAGCCCCAGGCAGCCCCAGGGGCCAGCACTGAGCCTCCTCTCCACATGTGGCCAGTCAGGAAGGACATTAAGTGGGTAATAGTAGTTAATAGTGAACCAGGTCATTAGTATCACATATGTAACTTTATGGGCCACATCCACCAGCCTGCCTGTGTACACAAGGGGCTGTGGCCGGCATCCGCAGGTTTAACTTTTACACTGCACATGATCACTGCCAATAATACATTAAGAAAACCCATTACAGACTCTAACAGACTTGGACAAACATTGTGCAATGCAGTAGGTGCTTAATGGTTGTGGCTATGATTGATGAAATTCTCAGTAGAAAAGTATTTTAGCATAAAAACATTTATGTTGGTCATATGACTGAGTGCTGAACATGAGTTCACTCAGTTCACCAGTAATTTAGTGATACTTGTTATTTTCTGTACTGTACACACTCTGGACCTGAGACTTTGAATGTAATCTTGGTTCTGGCCATCCTTAATAGAGTTCTTTAATCACGGCCAGCCCCCTGCCGTGCGGTACCATAGCCATGTGATGTGTCAGTCAGGGCTGAACTCAGATGGAGAGATAGCCCTTTAATATCCACCAGCTCTCTCTCCACAATGGCTGGCAGAGAGCGGCACGATGACAGCTAGACAAGCCAGCCTACAGGGGAGAGCATGACCCCACACATGTGCCTGCTCAGCCTGAGGACGCCTGGCTCTTACGTTCTCAACTCGATGGAGTTCAATGGAGAGGCAACTACTATACCTGCTGCATTGGCTACATTGTGTGGCTTCATTGTGTACAGTATGCTGTCTTGTGATAAGCTAAGACACGTTATATCTATGTAGGAGGAAAAACGTGAAACTGCTCTTGATACAGGGAATATAATTATCATACAGACAGGGTACAGCTGTGGGTGGACACCATCCAGAACTTTTTGTTTGTTTGATAAATGCTTAAGTTAATTCTATTTCAATTCCATTTAGGATCTCACAGTCACAGACACAGGGACTGGCTGTGAGGGTCATTGTCAGATGCTAAGCAAGAATATCTAGACAGACATTATAGGATAGCCAATTGCTACATTGTATTTCCATTTGATATCCTTCAAAAGTGAATTAGAGTATCTCTGTCTCCCACAAAGTGAAATAATGTATCTAAGGGGCGCCTTGAAAACCATTTAACCACTTCGAGTTGTATTCATAATTGGATTTTAACTGCAGATCCAATCGTACACCCAGCTGTCACCAATCTCCAATATTGGATTTTTCCAATACTTTTATTCGCTGAGCCCTCTCTATATCCCCATCCTGTTTAAATGACATGCTTTTTAATCAGCCAATGCGCAAAATGTCTGACTGAACTGCAGTCATTAAACCCCCACCCCACCACCCACACACACTCACACACTGTCTGCACAGCCTATTAGAGAGATGGAAGATTATGTTCTAAATGAAGTCATTAGTTACGCAAACCTAATGATCATCCTATTTGTGTATATAAATCTGATCCATTTCCCTGCTTTAGGCAAATATTTCTCTCCTCAAATGAATTTGGACACATTAAATAAAAACAACAGCATCAACAAAAACAACATCAGGGCCCATAATGAAATGGAGCAGAGGCAGAGGCACTAAGGCGATTGCATTCATTACCCCTCTCCACTATATAAACCCCTTCACAGGGATTACCCCTGGTTCGGGAGAGGTTGATTATTAGTCGCTCGCAAAGGTTTAGTTGGAATCGCCCCAGTTAAATGAGAAATTACAGGCTGAGGAGAGAGGCTAATAACAGTTATTAACCCCGCGCGGGCGGCGGCGGCGTAAAAGAGTGCCACAATAACGAGGTGCACCACCAAGGTTTGAGACACGGCGCAGCTAGTGCACCCCCGAGGAGAAGCTAACTTATTAAAATAATGAATTAGCCGACCAGATTACTGCAGCCTGCGGCAAAGGCAATTATCCCTCTCCAAATCCCCGGACAGGGCTCCCCTGCGCCACGATAAAACAAGTGCTCAGAAAGTAGGAGCCCTCCGCTCCACACAAATGAATAGGCTGTTAATTAGGATCTCTCCCGCTGCGGGTAGCCTACCCACAGCCACAACACTACTGCCACTACCAGAAGAGAGAGGGAGAAAGAGAGAGAGAAATGGAGGGATACAGAATTAGGGAAAGAGGGAGAGAATGAGAGAAATGAAGAGAGTGAGAGGAAAGAGTAGAGCAGGGGAGGAAATTAGATATACAAAAAGAAAGAGGGAAATAAAGAAAGGGGGAGGGGGTTAGGAGAGAACATAAAGAAGGGGGGAGGGGGTTAGGAGAGAACATAAAGAAAGGGGGAGGGGGTTAGGAGAGAACATAAAGAAAGGGGGAGGGGGTTAGGAGAGAACATAAAGAAAGGGGGCGGGGGTTAGGAGAGAACATAAAGAAAGACAGCAGACAAGAAAAGAGAGTGACAGTGAGTGAGAGAGAGCAGACAGTCCTGGTGGCCCTGATTGTAAGCTCTGTGTGAGAGGCCCCTGTGGAAACAAACAGAGAGAAGCCAATCCCAGCCAGAGCCCAGGGCTGTGCTCTCTGCACGCCAGAGCTGTGGGGGAGCGTGTTTGTGCTTGTGTGGCCTGACTGATCGTCATAGCCATCCTCTAACAGCTCAACCCTGCTCTCCACAGTGTGTTAGATATGCTTTATACTGTCAACAACTCTGGCACTGTGATTGAGCAGTCTGAGTCTGACAATAACACTGGCACCCGGACTGCGATGTTTACGGAGTGTATAAGGCCTTTCCTACTCCCTTACATTTCGACGTCACGAACGGATTACTTTTATTCCAGGCCTTATACTCAGTTACTAACAATTGGCTGGCTATACAGTGTAAATACGCTCAGACCCTCTTCTTTCTAAGTCCACTAAGGGTTAAATCTATCTTCTCTCCTGAAGGTGAGTGGGCCATCAGTTCTGGCTTATAAAGAAAGTCGGGCAAGGAAAGGTGACAAGTGAAGTAGGGCAAAGGCAATCCTGAAAAAGAGTCCTGCTGTACTTTATGACATATATCCACCTCTTAATGGTTATAAATACTAAAGTGTCACATGCTTGACACCATGAACCAAATCTGGCCACCTTCTGCTTTCACCTTCCAACTCCACATCGGTAGGAATCAGAAAGTTTTGAAGACTGAACTCACCTTGTCCTGTGTAGCTATACTTATACAGTATAGCAATGGTTTGTCAAAACCTAAGACTATGCCAAAATGAATGGCTAACACACGGTATTCCTTTAAGTGTTTCTCTATGAAATTGCTTGCTGTATTTGTTCAAAATAAATGCACTAACTGGCATTTGAGCAACTGGTATGTTGAAGGTATGCATATGTCTCTGCTACTGGTCTTTTATATGTTACCAACTGTATGGCGCTAACTCATGCAGTCCCCTGGTTTATTCACTCTTTATTTGGTGTAATAATACTGATATGACTCCCTATGGATCATTCCTACATTTGTCTAAGGGTTATTACATCCTCTGCTACATGGAGCAAAATATGACTGCTTGGATATATTAATTATCCACTATAATCGTCAAAGTTACTCCTGGGTGTATTACACTACTGAATTATATTAGGAGAGATTACTGTCTCTTCAAAACAATGAAGTAAATCATGAATTTCCTCAACATATATTTTGCTACTCGCTTTTGTCCAATCCATATGTTTATCTAGAAATAAACATCTTATCTAGAAACAAACAGCTTTAAACAGTGTTTGTAAATCTTTACCCTTTTGTGTCATGATTTTTTTCCCAAGTGAAAGATTATACAGTCATGCAGATAGGCAGTGCATGAATAAAGACGTTCTGTTGCGGTGTATATGTGCCTCCCAGGCTTGACATGAATGTAATTTCATGTAATTTGAATGGCTTTTATACGGGCCAGAACTCTTTTAAATATCCACATCCAGTGCAGAAGCTGGCTGCCACGAGCCTTCAGAACACTGAAGTCATGTAGCCAGGGCCAATTAATGGCCCAGCATTTCTGAGGGAATGAATGAGGAGCTTTGAAAGGATTCCTCCACCTTATATCCCCCCATGCTGCGCAGCCATCTCCCTGACCGCCTGTGAAGAACAATCAAACAGCAGCTCCCCCCTCCTATTTATCACTTTAAGACATTAGCCAGACATGGGCCTGAATATTAACGAGCTCCTTTGCCAGGGAGTTCCACACCAGAGCCTGCATGTAGCAACATACATTTTTAATCACAGGGGGAAAACGAGGGCCTGTCATCACACTCATCTATTACTGTGTGCTTACCACTCCATAAATACTCCAGAACTCTCATAACAGTCAAAACTAATAAACACTTTCTGTGCACATTTTTATAAAGATATCAATATGATAAGGACAAAATAGTGGAATTTTAGTGTTATTGTACTGATCTTACAATATCACACTATTCAAATATTAATTTCTGCAGGCATAGCCAGCCCAGGTTACCAATTTATCCCAAATGTACATTCCATTTAGGTCCATGAGGAAGACCTGTTACTGAGCCATTATCTCCTTCCCTCTCTGTATGGCTATCTCCTGTCTCCTAGCTCCATCAGCTCCCTGGGCACACTCTACTCTACAGTCGTGGTCAAAAGTTTTTAGAATGACACAAATATTAATTTTCACAAAGTCTGCTGCCTCAGTTTTTATGATGGCAATTTGCATATACTCCAGAATGTCATGAAGAGTGATCAGATGAATTGCAATGAATTGCAAAGTCCCTCTTTGCCATGAAAATGAACTTAATCCCCAAAAAACATTTCCACTGCATTTCAGCCCTGCCACAAAAGGACCAGCTGCCATCATGTCAGTGATTCTCTCGTTAACACAGGTGAGAGTGTTGACGAGAACAAGGCTGGAGATCACTCTGTCATGCTGATTGAGTTAGAATAACAGACTGGAAGCTTTAAAAGGAGGGTGGTGCTTGAAATCATTGTTATTCCTCTGTTAACCATGGTTACCTGCAAGGAAACACGTGCCGTCATCATTGCTTTGCACAAAAAGGGCTTCACAGGCAAGGATATTGCTGCTAGTAAGATTGCACCTAAATCAACCATTTTTCAGATCATCAAGAACTTCAAGGAGAGAGGTTCAATTGTTGTGTAGAAGTTGTCAGGGCGCCCAAGAAAGTCCAGCAAGCACCAGGACCGTCTCCTAAAGTTGATTCAGCTGCGGGATCGGGGCACCACCAGTGCAGAGCTTGCTCAGGAATGGCAGCAGGGCAGGTGTGAGTGCATCTGCACGCACAGTGAGGCGAAGACTTTTGGAGGATGGCCTGGTGTCAAGAAGGGCAGCAAAGAAGCCACTTCTCTCCAGGAAAAACATCAGGGACAGACTGATATTCTGCAAAAGGTACAGGGATTGAACTGCTGAAGACTGGGGTAAAGTCATTTTCTCTGATGAATCCCCTTTCAGATTGTTTGGGGCATCCGGAAAACACCTTGTCCGGAGAAGACAAGGTGAGCGCTACCATCAGTCCTGTGTCATGCCAACAGTAAAGCATCCTGAGACCATTCATGTGTGGGGTTGCTTCTCAGCCAAGGGAGCGGGCTCACACACAATTTTGCCTAAGAACACAGCCATGAATAAAGAATGGTACCAACACATCCTCCGAGAGCAACTTCTCCCAACCATCCAAGAACAGTTTGGTGACGACCAATGCCTTTTCCAGCATGACGGAGCACCTTGCCATAAGGCAAAAGTGATAACTAAGTGGCTTGGGGAACAAAACATCGACTTTTTGGGTCCATGGCCAGGAAACTCCCCAGACCTTTATCCCATTGAGAATTTGTGGTCGATCCTCAAGAGGCGGGTGGACAAACAAAAACACACAAATTCTGACAAACTCCAAGCATTGATTTTGCAAGAAGTCAGTCCTGCCATCAGTCAGGATGTGGTCCAGAAGTTAATTGACAGCATGCCAGGGTGGATTGCAGAGGTCTTGAAAAAGAAGGGTCAACACTGCAAATATTGACTCTTTGCATAAACTTAATGTAATTGTCAATAAAAGCCTTTGACGCCTTATGGAATGCTTGTAATTATACTTCAGTATACCATAGTAACATCTGACAAAAATAACACTGAAGCAGCGAACTTTGTGAAGACCAATACTACTATAAACTTTAGACCACGACTGTACATGTACAGTAAGACTGCTGGGCTCAGGCAGCGGTGCATGGACCTGGGCCCTCCTTCTTAATTGGAGTCATATTCTCCAGAGCCCTGGTCCTCCTTGGTGCTGCAGGGGGCTGTGATGGGGGCACAGCGGGCAGCAGGCGGGCAGGGAGATGCCCTGATCACCCCTCCCTGGGTCTACCACTGGGTCTCCCATAGCGCCACATGGCACCCTGGTCACCAGGTCACACAGCTGCTGTTGTAACACCACTGGTGGAGCTAGGAAGATGGGGAGAGGAGAAATTCTCAACCACAATGTAAGAGAGAATCACTGCTTTGCCTTTAAACAGGGGATGAAATGGAACTAAATTCCAACGCATTTCTACAAAGTAATCAAGTCATGATATGAAATTTGGTTCATGGTCAATGAGTGAAATATTTTCTAGTGATATTTCAAATCAAATCAAATCAACTGTTATTTGTCACATGTGCCGAATACAACAGGTGTAGACCTTACAGTGAAATGCTTACTTACAAGCCCTTAACCAACAATGCAGTTTTAAGAAAAATAAGTGTTAAGTAAAAAATTGATAATTAAAGAGCAGCAGTAAAATAACAGTAGCGAGGCTATATACAGGGGGTAACGGTACAGAGTCAATGTGCGGGGGCACAGGTTAGTTGAAGTAATTGAGGTAATATGTACATGTAGGTAGAGTTAAAGTGACTATGCATAGATCATAAATGGGTGGTGGGGGGGGGGACAATGCAAATAGTCATTTGATTAGCTGTTCAGGAGTCTTATGGCTTGGGGGTAGAAGCTGTTGAGAAGCCTTTTGGACCTAAACTTGGCGCTCCGGTACCACTTGCCGTGCAGTAGCAGAGAGAACAGTCTATGACTAAGGTGGCTGGGGTCTTTGACAATTTTTATGGCCTTCCTCTGACACCGCCTGGTATAGAGGTTCTGGATGGCAGGAAGCATGGCCCCAGTGATGTACTGGGACGTACGCACTACCCTCTGTAGTGCCTTGTGGTTGGAGGCCGAGTAGTTGCCATACCAGGCAGTGATGCAACCAGTCAGGATGCTCTCGATGGTGCAGCTGTAGAACCTTTTGAGGATCTGAGGACCCATGCCAAATCTTTTCAGTCTCCTGAGGGGGAATAGGCTTTGTCGTGCCCTCTTCATGACTGTTTTGGTGTGTTTGGACCATGATAGTTTATTACACAATCTATGTTTAATTTGTTTAGATGATAACATATAAATCACATTGTTTAGTGTGGAAATTACATTGATCAGCTAAATGAGGAAGAGCATGCAGGGCTGCTTCTGCCAGCATTGATCAATCTCAATCCCACTCACAGCCTCCTAAATTGAAAACTAAGGAAAGTCATTTTGTGCTCAATGGAAGTTTTCCTTTGGAAATTTTGCCTTCCATTAAGAATGAAATTAAGTGCTGGACCACTGCTTTCTGAGAGTCGCTTTTAACTACTCCCCCCACCCCCACCAGCACCATCTCCACCACGATGTGCACCCACAAACACACGCACGCACCCACGTACGCATGCATGCACACACACACGCTTTCAATTTGTGATTTATTATTTCCTCGTGGAGGTAGCGCGGATTGGCATGCTGTTGAGTGAGAGGTGGTTGTTCCACTGCACAATGGTATGTGTATTTGTGCATGTCTATGCACGTGTGTGTGTGTGTGTTCGTGTGCGCGCGAGTACAATTGTGTGTCACAGAGGGGGGTGAGGGAGAGAGGGCAGCCATCATTCATTCCTGTGGGCCAGCCCTTGCAGCACGTGACAGCAGGTGACCAGTGTCAGACAGGAAAGGTCACAGGCCTGCAGTATGTGCTCTATACCCGTTTACTGATGTAGAAAACCATAGAGACACAGACCTCACCAAAACAATATTTTTGTTTGACTCAATAGAAAAGAGTTGTGCACATCTCATATCCTCACAAGACATACTGAAATTTAGACCATCCAAATACTGCACTCCAGAGCATGTTGCCAGGTTAAAGGCAAGAGAAGCAATAACTGGACGTACAGGCTTCAGTATGCATCAGTATGCTTCAGTACAGTATGCGTCAGTATGCTTCAGTACTGTATGCTTCTGTATGCTTCAGTATGCTTCAGTACTGTATGCTTCTGTATGCTTCAGTATGCTGGACACCTTTTAGCTTGATGTGTTTTCTCTCTCTCTTTCCCCTTTTCTCTCTCGCCCTCCAGTAATTATTCGGTACAAATCCTTTATGTTCCAGACTTCACTGTCTGATGACAGTGAAGTCTGGAGGCTGTGTTTTTGAACCCTCTCTCTGTCGGCTATTCTCAGTAGGATTCCACTGAGTTTAAGGTAACACTGTTATTTATCTAATGTGTTATGCACCAGACGTTCAGCCTTTGAGAATGTGCATGTGTAGGTGTGAGAGGGAATGTGTGGGTGCATAAGTGTATCTGTGTGTGTGTGTGTGTGTGTGTGTGTGTGTGTGTGTGTGTGTCCAGGCGCTTTTCACAGGTTCACAGGCCTGTTAGTGGACTAGATGAAGGTGTATGGCTCTTTTTTCATCCTCTCCACGGCCTCAGGGGTGTCTTCCGTTGATTGCATTACATTCACAGCAACCTTCCCCTCATTAGTGGCAACCATGTTTTAACTCCTTATTTCACATGGCTGATCTGAGGCCACACACGCCGGCACGCACACACACACACACACACACACACACACACACACACACACACACACACACACAATTATTGTAGGTTAGTTTTGTAGGCTACACATGCCCATATTTTGTCTTAGATTTAAGTCGCAATAGACATGGAAGATGAAGAGGGTTATGATTAGATTTACATCTTATAGAATAGCTATATTTTGTAAGATAAATCTCTTAGTTTAAGATAAGCTATGAAGTTCCACGTATGACATGTGCGAATGAAACCATTGTACTGGCCACTCTATTGTGAAAAAAGGGCATTGATAGGAAGGTAGATAGGGCTGATCAATAAGAAGTGCAGTTTTCTCCCCAGGCCTTCCTTCATATCTCTACCTCCTGTATGTGCTGCGGCGGGGTCGGGGGTAGGGTCAGGTAAGTGGTGGCGTGGGCGGGCTTTTGCTCCTTTATCAATCAAGATTTTAATTACACACGTCCAGGACGACAGCTAGATTAGAAACCAATCAACGCTATCGGCCACAACATCTAATTACTGTTTATTGACAGATAAGGCCCCCTTCACTTTCCCAAATAAGATACACCTCCCCCACCGCTTACACAAAGAGGAACTGCTCCTACTGTCTATGAAATACTTTATGATGAGTAACTCTCTACTTGGAAATCAATGTATGCTTATGGAGGTAGGCATTCCCCAAAGTATTCTATGGTAGTCTATGTCAAGTTATCTATGGAGCTGAAGACATTTCATCTCATGTAGCCAGAAAAAAACAGGAACCTGAATTAGGACCAGTAATTGGACAGTACCGCCCATTAATATCTCCTAACACTATGTCCAAGTGTTGCCAGTCTTGCCAGTGTTGGTACAGTATTTCAGGTGTTTTCCATAGTTCAGCTGTCAGTTCCACCTGCATATATGGTATCTTAATGACCAGTGATGACCGACCCCTGACCTCTGACCCTGAGGACCATACAGGTAGACCATCAGGCACCGTGAACCCTGATGCTCAGAATGCTGCCTCCCAGCCCACTCCCCCTGCATCCTTGGGAGCATGGAGGTCCATGCTCTGCTACTCTCTGCAACTCTGGAGTATGTCTGTCTACTCTCCATCAGCTGTTTTACAGCCCCCACCGCCACACTGAGCACTTCACCGTTAAAGCCGAGAATCTGCCTCAGGTAAATATGGAGTAAATGATTGGATTATTGTTATTTCATTTGGCCGTGTAGTAATGGCTGGATTATAAACATTGCAGAGTATAGATTTCCTGTCAGATCCTATGAATCAGACATCCTTATCTCATTTCCAGACTGCCTCTCCACCCAGCACTGCCATCTCCCAGCCAGGGAGTCCAGGGGAGCAGAAAGAACAGCCCTGCAGCCACCCAGCACCGCTCAGCACAGCACAGCTCAGCACAGGCACTCCAAAGTCTGTTCAAAGATTTCAAAAACCACTTAGGTCTCCTGCCCATATTTGTTAAGCAAGTAAATCTAAGGGGTGAGGTGCACTGAATTCAGAGAGAGGGGAAGAGAGGGGAGAGATAGTGAGGTAGACAAGGGGAAAAGGGAGAGAGATGTCTTCCAAATTAAATTTGGAGGATGGGGGGATAGAGGGGAGGGAGAGAAGCTGCCCTCTGATTTGGTTTGAACCATGGAAAGAAAAATGCTTGTCTTTCTTTGAATTATGCAACATTTTTGAGAGGGAGTTGAGATGAATGCCTGGTTTGTTTGATCCCGGGACATCACTAATGGTGGTTCTGTCTGATGGTTGATGTTTCTTAGCTCATCTCTCTGCCTGTTTGACATGGGAGTTACTTCACTGGGTTTACAACATCATCATGATTGGGTTAGTGGAACAGTGTAGAGCAGTAGGAAAACAACCATCCACGGAGCTTACCTTACAGTCTCTATCCAGCTCTCTCCTCACATCTATAGAAAGAGGAGAAAAAATTACATTCATCCCACCAAGGCACAGATAATAACTACATGCATGCATGGAAACACACTGGTTTCATTGACCTGCTTACTAAGTGAGGCAATAATCACCTTGAAATTTAACCATCTGAGGAAGAGTCTTTTCATTGGGAACTAAACTGGGCCACTGTTGTAATTCCTCAGACCTGATGGATTCTGTGCCTTTAACAAATTGCATTTATAGATTTTCCCTTTGAAGGGATAATCTGATCTCTTAATTTATATTTATACCATGAAACACAAGTGATCTTCTCAAACCCCTGGTGCACCTCAATTGGAATACATTTTCACATGCACTTAATTGCATTCAGATATATTGATATTTTTAATGTGACTGACTATATTATAATTCTAATGTAGCTTAATGTTCTCTTTCAAATGTCTTTATCAATAGCCTATCAACATGGACCCTAAACTTGTATATTTAGCCTATGAATTGAATTAATTTAACATGATGATTACTTCATAATTTCCATAATGTTTTTATTGATGTACAGTGGGATAGTTATACAAACATCGTGCATATTGTTGCTGGCAGGTTCCTGCCGTTAGTTCAGTTCATGAATTGCAATGTGTTATTGTAGAATAAAAATGCATCCCCTGTCCTCGGTGGTCTGGTGAAATATCACTCCCTCTAGCGGAGATGATGGAATTGGCGCGCTTGGTAGACCCTACACTAACTACACAAGCCTTAAAAGCAAGTGTATTCAGGAATGAGGGGTCATCTCAGTTTAGGGTCAGCGTTAAATGGAAGAGTTTTTGAATGATTATTCCATACTGTTGTCTTTAAAGGTATTCTACTTGATGATAGACAACTCATTAGATGTTTTGTATATATTTTTTTCTATTTGACATAATTGCCCACGAAACCTATGAAACAATGGATTTGATAACAAGCAAATTAAACATTGCACATTACTTTTCTGCTATTGTTAATTCAATACTGACACCAACAGTGGCCTACAGTCCATAGCACTAATTGCAGCAACTCGATGCAAATGCATATTTCCAAGAGGCAAAACTAATTAGGCTACAAGTTTTCATAGAATAACTGAACTGAGGTCATTGTGAAGAAGGGGGTTCCTGCAATTTGCATACACATCTGGCCCCCACACACGAACCGTCTCAAACTTCCTGAGGGTATGTCACAAGTTAGCAGCTATGCGATACTGTTGCGACGCCCTGATCTCACTCTGCTGCAGACGCGACGCTACTATTGTCTTGTTATTTATTCATCAACAGTGGAATCCAACCGACCTTTTCCAGAACTACTGTGGTATTCAAGATTTGCACCGAGTGTCAACTGTCACCGCTGTTTTATTGGTGAAGATTTACACTAACCCAGGGGCACACGTTGCTGTTATAGACCCCGAGGGGGAGGGGGAGAGGGAGCAAATATTCAGTGGCAGTTATCCAAATTATCCCCGACTTTTTCTCCGTAACTGTAGCAGTAAAGGTCAGTAATGGCTTCAAACAGCTGCACAGGCACCTACCTAGGTCTCTGCTACGGTTATTTTGTGTCGCCGCAGGGGATGGACTGAGAGGTCGAAGGCTGGAGGAGGAGTTGATAGCTGCCAACATGACTAAAACGGCACATTCACAATCATAGGGAAAGAGCCGCTATTACACTCTGAAGACACCACTCCTACGCAGTAGCACCTGAGGGATTTGAAATGACCTGTCTGTGTAAGGTAGAGTATTCTCAACCACTTTTCTCTTCCATTTATTATCATGGGCCCAATTTTCTGTAGCTATTTACAAGTTGGCAGCTTGTAAAACTTTGTTATTAGCCTATGAATTAAAGGTTGATTAAAATATTTTGAATGAAAGATGGTCACAAATTAAGTTTTGTATTTTGATGGAAGTTAGTCTCTGTGTGTGTGTTATTTCATGCAACTTTTTAGTGCATATTTCACTATTTTATTGATGTGAACTGCTGTTATTATTGATTAGACTGTCCCTGTTGGCAACTCTTATGCATGTAGCCTGCCAACTTGCAAAATAGTAGCCTCAAACCCAATGCAACTTTTTAATAATAACCCAGCAATATTCAATGTTTCATAACTATGGACAAGTTCAACATGCACTCTTTTGTTTCTTAATGATAATCTTTTTGTATTGATTGTGTCTCTGAATCAGAGAGCCATGATGAGGGCTGCCTGTTTTTAATGAAGGACTGTTAATCAATGGAGCTGAAATGTAAATCAACTTGAAGTGCGTCGCACGCGCCTCATAGGCATAATGAAAAACAGGAACATGATGTGAGAGAGAGAGAGAGAGAGAGGAGGGCATCCCCTAAAGCCAAACGGTCAACACAATTGCTGCCTCATGTCGTATTCATCGGTAACCTTACCTTCACAACATCACTCTGTCCAGTTTTGAGTGAGTTAAGTTGTAACTACCGCAACTTGCGGGTAGAGAGGCGAGCTGGAGGGTTGTCATTTCGAATCCCGGGTCCCGGGAAAAATCTGGTGGGAAGTGAGCTGGCAATCCTAGATACCATTGCCTGCCATTGTGCCCTTGAGCAGGCACTTAACCCCCACCACCACCACAACAACAGCTCCCCGGGCACCCAGAGTGGCAACCGCCACATCTCTCCAAATTCTGTATGTGTGTCTTTCAGAGTGATTGGGTTAAAGGTGGAAGTCAAATTTCGGTTGGACCTTGTGTGCAATGGACCAATAAAGTGATCCTAATCTTAATTCATTATCCAAATTAACTCTGTGGGAGTGCCATTCTTGCCCCTGTGAATCTCGGGAAGCAAGGCTTTCTCCTTTGCTCCCACGTTTACTGCACTGCTCTCTTCTTACCATCTTGAATGTCACAGGTGTGTAAGACCCATATTGATATAATAATAGTACCATAATACTTTACTGAATGTTGTCTAGGCTACTATGGTAGAATTTCACCAAACACTTCGGCCAATGTTTAGCCTGGGGACAAGGTTAGCCTGGGTACGAGGTTAGCCTGGGGACGAGGTTAGTGTACTATTGCTATTCATTGCCTATTTGAAATTCCAAACATTTGGGCCTATGCAATTTGACCTATTCTTTAATTCGTAAAACAGCCCCTGTAAGTACATGACAAGCATTTTTTATCCATCATTTTGAGACAGGTGAAATCGTTGAGAAACTCAAATTCTAGCCACTTTGAAAGCCTCGCCTAGGCTACTTGTTGGGTCAAAAACAGGTCACGTTAGATGTAATGGACACAATGATGCATATTTTAGTACTTCATAATTGTGTGGTGACACACACTCACACACTGCTTTAACATTTTGCAATTCTTATCGAATATGTATGTAATGTTGAAATTGAAGCCTCTATATCAGATTTGCAGAGGACCAATTCCACTTTGCTATGATATAAGGGAGCTCTGTGAATGTAACACTAGCCCAAAGTCTTGTATGACATGAATTATGCGTCCTCTATTATTTTCTGTCATAACTCTGCTTCCACATTTGCTCTCCTAAGAGTGATCAAGTGTGTGCAATGCATCGAGCAGGTCTCTTCTCTTTATGTATCCGATTTTCCCTGTCAAATCAGCTGCCACTATTGTGGTAAGGGAAGGTTTCATAACACACCTGATAAGAGGGCATTATGAACAACATAACTTTTATAACTGAGCTTACACTACAACAGTCTGGCCAATGTCATCCAGTAAGCACTGGAAGGGAAGTGTAATATTTCTCAATGATATTACGTCATTGTCACTACTTCCGCCGAGGCTGCCTCCTCTCCTTGTTCGGGCAGGCTTCGGCGTTCGTCGTCACCGGCTTACTAACCACTACCGCCCCAATTATCATCATCACATTTGTCATGTCTTGTCAATCACACACACCTGGTTCTAATCCCCTCATTAGTCCGTGTATAAGGGTTCCCTCTGCCCCCTTGTCCTTGTGGGTGATTGTTTGTATGTGAGAGTAGTGTAGCTCGGTGGAGCTACTCGTACCATTTTTGTTGCCAGGGTAGATATTTCCCCTGTGCCTATTTTTTATTTTATTTTATTTCACCTTTATTTAACCAGGTAAGCCAGTTGAGAACAGGTTCTCATTTGTATGGAGATACCGTTACAGTGTATTGCCAGGGTAGATAGTTTCCCCTGTGCCTGTTTCGTTTGTCGCTATTCCAGCGTATTTTGTGTAACGAAGGAATAAACTTTGTATTCAGTGATTACCGTCCTGCGCCTGACTCCTTCCATCACACTCATCACAGAATCACCCACCCGCTATGGAGTCAGCGGGAGAAGAGCGCATGCCTGGAGTCGTGGCACGAGTCCAGGAGCATTCCACGATGCTGGCCAGCTTGGTGGAAGCGATGGATCGGGTTCTTCAGGTAGTCCAATGCCTGGAGAGGAGAGGACCCGATCTGTCGAGACCAGCTGGCCAACCAGATCCAGCCACCTACACCCCAGCACCCGGAGGGATCCAGATATTCCGACCACGGGCGTTCGATGGGACGGCGGCGCTCTGCCAAGGATTCCTCCTCCAACTGGAGCTTTACTTCTCCCTCATCAGGCCGGCGCCATCGGAGCGGGAGAAGGTGTCCGTCCTCATTTCCTGCCTCTGTGGGAAAGCCCTGGAGTGGGCCAACGCGGTGTGGAACGAAGGAGGAGCCGCGTTGGAGGACTACGAGGAGTTTGCTCGCCTTTTTCAGGTGGTCTTCGATCACCCGCCCGAGGGTCGAGAGGCGGGCGAGCGGCTGGTCCACCTGAGGCAGGGGACGAGGACCGCGCAGAACTTCGGGTTGGAGTTTCGGACTCTGGCAGCAGGGTCCGGGTGGAACGAGTGGGCCCTGATCGACCATTTCCGGTGCCATCTGCGGGAGGACGTCCGACGGGAGCTAGCCTGCCGGGACACCATGTTGTCCTTTATGAAACTGGTGGACATGGCAATTCGTTTGGACAACCTGCTGGCAGCCAGAGGACGTCCTGGTAGGGGTCTGCCCGTTTCCACCCCGGACGACTCGGATCCCGAGCTGATGGAGCTGGGTGGAGCCGCTGTCCGAGAGAGCGGAGGAAGACAGCGACACAGCCACTCTGGTGGCACGAAGGGACAGTACACCACACGTCGTAGTCAACGTTCTTTTGGGCCTCTCGCATCACCCCAGGTATCGAACACCCACACTTGTTCAGAGCCCTCTGCTGCGCACTGTACCCTACCTATCCACTTTCCCGATCATAGGTTAGTTCCCCAGTGTAAGGTGCTAGTCGAATTGAGACGCAGCTGGGAACTTTATGGACAGGGCATTCGAACGCCGTCAAGGCATTTCATTGGTTCCCCTATCCATTGCACTCCCCATCCGAGCACTTGATAGTCGACCATTAGGGTCCGGGTTTGTTACGGAAGTCACTATACCAGTCACCATGATCACCCAGGAGACACAATGTGAGCAGGTAATTTTTTTGATTATTGAGTCTCCTGCTTTCCCTGTGGTATTAGGTATCCCTTGGCTAGCACTCCACAACCCCACCTTCTCATGGCCGCAGAGGGCTCTCACGGGGTGGTCGCAAGAGTGTCAGGGTAGGTGTCTAGGTGTTTCCGTTGGTGCAACCACGGTGGAAAGTCCAGACGGTACCTCCACCGTGCGCATTCCCCCCGAATACCTTGATTTGCCGCACGCCTTTTCCAAGACGCGTGCGACTATATTACCACCTCATCGGGCGGGGGATTGTGCGATAAACTTTCGGGTAGACGCTGTACCTCCCAGGAGTCATGTATACCCTCTGTCGCAGGCTGAAACGGAGGCTATGGAAACATACGTCACCGAGTCCCTGGGCCAGGGGTATATACGTCCCTCCACTACACCCGCCTCCTCGAGTTTCTTCTTTGTGAAGAAGAAAGACGGCGGTCTGCGCCTGTGCATTGATTATCGATCACTGAACAAGGAGACGATTAGATTTAGTTATCCTCTCCCCCTCATTCCTTCAGTGATTGAGTCAATGCATGGGGCGCACTTCTTCACTAAGCTAGATCTCAGGAGTGCATACAACCTGGTGCGTGTTCGGGAGTGGGATGAGTGGAAGACAGCATTCAGCACAACCACGGGGCATTATAAATACCTGGTGATGCTCTACGGTTTGATGAATGCTCCACTTGTCTTCCAGCCCTTTGTGAACAAGGTGTTTCGGGACATGCTTGGTCGCGGTGTGGTGGTCTACATCGATGACATCCTGGTGTTTTCCGCTACGCGCGCCGAGCATGTGTCCCTGGTTCGCAAAGTGCTGGCCCGACTGTTGGAAAATGACCTTTATGCCAAGGCAGAGAAGTGTATGTTTTTCCAGCAGTCCGTCTCCTTCCTCGGATACCGCATTACCACCTCAGATGTGGAGATGGAGGGAGATCGCATTTCAGCCGTGTGTAATTGGCCGACTCCAACCACGGTTAAGGAGGTGCAGCGCTTCCTTGGCTTTGCCAACTACTATCAGAGGTTTATCCGGGGCTTTGGCAAGGTCGCAGCTCCCATTACATCCCTGTTGAAGGGTGGGCTGTCCCGGCTCCGCTGGTCTGCTGAGGCTGACCTGGCCTTCAGGAGACTGTGGGGTCTGTTCACCTCAGCCCCGGTACTGGCCTACCCCGATCCATCACTACCGTTCGTAGTGGAGGTGGATGCGTCCGAGGTAGGGATAGGCGCTGTCCTGTCCCAACGCTCGGGCATGCTACCCAAGCTCCGCCCCTGTGCCTTCATCTCTAAGAAGCTCAGCCCGGCGGAGCAGAACTACGACGGTGGTGATCGGGAGCTGTTGGCGATTGTCCGAGCTTTGACCGTGTGGAGGCATTGGGTCGAAGGTGCGAAACACCCTTTCCTCGTCTGGACGGACCACCGTAACCTGGAGTACATCTGGGCAGCAAGGAGGCTGAATCCTCGCCAGGCCAGGTGGACCCTATTCTTCACCCGGTTTGATTTTACACTGTCATACATTCCGGGTACGAAGAACGTGAAGGCAGATGCACTGTCCCAGCTGTATGACACAAAGGAGAGGCCCAGAGACAACACCCCCATACTCCCGGCCTCCTGCATTGTGGCGCCGGTAGTATGGGCGATGGACGTGGATATAGAGCAGGCATTACGCACAGATCCATCTCCACCTCAGTGTCCAGCTGCTCTTATCCGTGATCGTCTGATCTTCTGGGCACACACGTCACCCTCCTCTGGTCACCCAGGTATCGGTTGTACAGTGCGCTGCTTGATCGAAAAGTACTGGTGGCCTACCTTGGCTAAGGACGTGAGGGTGTACGTCTCCTCCTGCTCGGTGTGCGCCCAGAGTAAGGCACCTAGGCACCTCCCAGCGGGTAAGTTACAACCTTTACCGGTTCCACAACGACCATGGTCTCACCTCAGTATTGATTTTTTGACTGATCTTCCCCTCTCCCAAGGTAACACCACCATCCTGGTCGTTGTGGACCGCTTTTCCAAGTCCTGCCGCCTCCTTCCTCTGCCCGGTCTCCCCACGGCCCTGCAGACTGCGGAGGGCCTGTTTACTCACGTCTTCCAGCACTACGGGGTGCCAGAGGATATAGTGTCCGACCAAGGTCCCCAGTTCACGTCCAAGGTTTGGAAGGCATTCATGGAACGTCTGGGGGTCTCGGTCAGCCTGACCTCTGGGTTCCACCCCGAATCAAATGGGCAGGTGGAACGGGTAAATCAGGATGTGGGTAGGTTCCTGCGGTCCTACTGCCAGGACCGGCCGGGGGAGTGGTCGGTATTCTTGCCATGGGCAGAATACGCCCAGAACTCTCTCTGCCACTCCTCTACTAACCTAACACCATTCCAATGTGTTTTAGGTTACCAACCGGTTCTGGCACCGTGGCACCAGAGCCAGATCGAGGCTCCTGCGGTGGATGACTGGTTTCGGCGCGCAGAGGAGACGTGGGACGCTGCCCACGTTCACCTCCAGCGCGCCGTACGTCGTCAGAAGGCCAACGCTGACCGTCACCGCAGTGAGGCCCCGGTCTTCGTACCGGGGGATCGGGTCTGGCTCTCGACCCGGAATCTGCCCCTCCGGTACTGTCACGACTTCCGCCGAGGCTGCCTCCCCTGTTCGGGCAGGCTTCGGCCAGGCTTCGGCGTTCGTCGTCACCGGCTTACTAACCACTGCCGCCCCAATTATCATCATCACATATTGTCTTGTCAATCACACACACCTGGTTCTAATCCCCTCATTAGTCCGTGTATAAGGGTTCCCTCTGCCCCCTTGTCCTTGTGGGTGATTGTTTGTATGTGAGAGTAGTGTAGCTCGGTGGAGCTACTCGTACCATTTTTGTTGCCAGGGTAGATATTTCCCCTGTGCCTATGTATTGTATGGAGATACCGTTACAGTGTATTGCCAGGGTAGATAGTTTCCCCTGTGCCTGTTTCGTTTGTCGCTATTCCAGCGTATTTTGTGTAACGAAGGAATAAACTCTGTATTCGGTGATTACCCTCCTGCGCCTGAGTCCTTCCATCACACTCATCACAGTCATCTCATTCTCTGATATGCATGCAGCCTGTAAATGTTGGGTAGTATCAACTGTGTTAGGCTCGCAAAGAATAAGGATGATCTTGGCATATTTGCTGAAAGAGACATCATATCCAATTATGAACATGAATATGTTACGCTGTAAATGATCCCAGTCACTAAAACCCCTGTGTGTGTGTGTGTGTGTGTGTAATTTTTTTCATTGTAGCATTCCAGCACTGACCCAGCCTTTTTCATATGCATTCCAAAGGGATTGCTCCCATGCCCATAACCAAATCAGACTGATAAAAAGTGAGGATAAATTAACTTTAATCCAATGTTTTGCAATTATATTACAGTCTGTTTCATTTAGTAAAATGCTCAATGTTGATGCATTTAGCACATGCCAAAGCATGTTGTTGTAGTAGCTAGCAGCTAACAGTTGTAGTTTACAGTAGTTTACAGCTGTTTGATAATATATAGTATTTTTTTTCCATATGCTGATTCATGAAATCCCTTGTCAGCATTGTCTGTAATCTGCACCACACTTCTGTAGGGTTGTATCTGGGTCAAGGAAATTGGGTTGCACTTTGTTTTGAAGAAAACATGTAGTCTTGATTTGTCATTGATTTTGTCTGGATATTCAGTCATTATTCCATTGGCATATTCAGTCAGGGTTGTCGCAACTTCAACAAAAGTTTAAGGTTTTATCATTGATTCACACTAGTTCAATTTTGGATTGTATGTTGTGTCTTATAGTAGCAGCCATGTAAATCATTGGCTTAGATGTGGAAATAGAGTTATTTGGGGTACTTTTAGTCATTTTATGTCTTTAAGAAAGACTATATGTTTTTATGTGTGCTGCTTTAAAGGGATGGTTCACCTAAATTACACAAATACATATTGGTTTCCTTACCCTGTAAGCAGTATCTGGACAAGGTGTGACAGCAATCCATGCTTTGGTTTAGTTTCCCTGGTACTGTTTCCAAATGCTAACATTTTAGCATTTGTGGCACAAATCCCATTCAAGTCATGGGACCGATATTAGCATTTGTTGTGCATCATGTTCAAATCATTGATAAGTTACTTTGTTATGCTTCACAGTCAATTCTAGATACTTTCGGATGATTTGGACATTAATTTGGATGCGTGAAATATGCTAGTGTTGATCAAGGCCTGTGTTGATCAATAGCGATTGCGTGATGTTTTTGCATCGATTACGGAAAAGAGCCGATGAATAGAACTGAATTATCTTTCAAGCTGGAATACCAACATGTAGTTATGGGGCAGTCCTATTTTATCAGAGACATACTGTTACTGTACCACAGTAGGGAGAGATAAGTTGCCCACCTCTTCTCGTTCTGTACCCTATTGGTAGACGTTGTGCTCAGTTCCCCAAGTTGTCGACTCTTCAATTATCAAATCATTAAAGCAACTATGAAAACTAAGCCACTGGCCACCATCGTTGAACTTGCTTTATTCAAGAAGAGCTTATTAAATAGGAGTGAGGTCTACTGTTTCTAGTTTACTTATCCCAGCAGTGTTAGCCATTGTCTTTTCTCCTTTAAGATGCCATGGTAAGCTGTGCTCTTATAATATGGGGATTCAGTAACATGAAGACCCTCCTTGACTGTGAAATGCTATCTGCATTCTCCACATTCTTCTTGGGCTTGACCAACAGTGAAATACAGGCGGTTTAAAACGGAGGTCAGAGAAGACAGGGCTGAATTTTCCGCCGCTTTAGAAGCTGATGGGCTCCCATAGTTTGAGTTATGGCTTGAGATCATCTCTTACAGGTGGTGAAAGGTCCACAATAGTCCTTCACATGTAACACCGAGTGCAAATGGCCACGCACAACTCAATGCATGGATTTACTTTCCGCAATGGTTCCAAAGTTGTTTTCTATTGCAAGTGAAGATATACATCATTTTCAAGGTTGTGTCTGTGCTGTTGTTTCAGTTTTCTGTTAGTGCGCTTTTTGATTTGTTCTGAATCATAACACATCTGATTTGGTGATACTTCTGCAGAAATGTCTCTGGGATACTGAAAAGCCACTACTGCTGTTAGTTGTTTTTTAATAAGCTTGTTTAATGAGTAATTTGTGTTGCTGCATTGTGCAGCATTGTGTTGCTGCATTGCTTTATTGTGGTTGTCTGTAAAAAAAAAAAAAAAAAGGACTCTTGTCATTGTTGTGCAAAAATGTTGAGTTTAAAATATATATATACTGTACGGTCATAAATAGTCCCTGTGACATTTCAGCATATTCGAAAGAATATGCATAACAGTATGAAAAATGTATGCACTCACTAACTGTAAGTCGCTCTGGATAAGAGCGTCTGCTAAATGACTAAAATGTAAAAATGTAAATGATACCACCTTTTTGCAAAAAAAAGAACAATTGTTAGAATTCAAATGTTTATAAAAGCTTTTAGTGAAGATGAAAAGTACAGGTTGAATTTAATCAAATCAATAATAATTCCGGTTGTTTTACAATATACAGTATATCTTGCTGTTTTCCTAACTAACTGAGATTCAGTGGGCTCAACGGGGAAATCATATTCTTGACTTTGTATGGATATGTGCTTTATTTCAACATCAGTAGGGCACACATGTCCAGACACTCATTTATTTATTATTTATTTTAAATGATCACACAGTGAACAGTGTGGATGGCTGCATGTGAGATTTTAGCTGTCATATTTTTCTTGGTGTATTTTTCAACTTGTTTTAGTGTGTAGTGTGAGCTCTTTTATTTGCATATGTATGTTGTAATGTAAAGTGTATTTATCTGCCTGTTTGAATGATAGTGGCTTTGTGTATGTGTGTGTGTATATGTGTGAGTATTTCTGTGTAGCGGAGTGCATGATTGAGCGAGCGAGGCATTGAGCGTTTGGTTCCCTCCTCCCCCGTGCTCTGCTGGTCCCTCTGTCGCTTTAAGTCCTGCCCCTCGGAGCCAGCCAACAGCAGCTGTTCCATATTCATCAAGCCCTTGAGTCTTAAAGAGCCCTATCCTGACCATGGAAAGAGTCATTCCTCTCACTCGCTCTCTCACACTCTCTCCATCTTAGCGCTCATCTGCCGCTGCCTGCGCTTCTCTCGCTCTCTCTCTCACCCCCCTTTACCTCTCTCCCTCTCTCTCTCCCACTCCTCTCTCTCTCATATGCACACAGACACACACAACCACACACACATACACACAGAGACACACACTCTCTTACACACAAACTCACACACACAATCAGAACTGAGCATACCTGTGCAGGCTGGGGGGAGTAGTGCTTGAGGGGCTTTTCACCGTTCTCTCTGAGGGTGCTGTGCTGTCATTTTGGAGGAGAAGCGGGTCTCAATTGTTTCCTATTTCCTCTTCCTCTTCTCATTCCTGGAATGCTAAAACTGGACTGATGGACATTTCAGAACTTTGTATGCCAGACCCTCTCAGCTATCATAACCAGTAGGTGCATTTCTTTCTTTCTTTTTTTCAACCTTCCTTTTAACATACCCTTCTTTTGTTAAATAGCATTTTTCCCCTCTTGCATTCTTTCTTTATTTTTCCTCTTCTCCTTCTTTCTCTTTGTGTTTTCTTGTAGAAGTACCTGCGTTTGTTTCCTTTACAAAGGACCTGCTGATCTGAACTTTTTACTGCTATAGTAAAGATGCACTATGCTTTTTCCTGGCTCTTGCTCACACACACACATACACACTCACACACTCACACACACACATACACACTAATATGCACTGACTCTTTCTCTATATATATATGTTTTGAAGGGCTGTTAATTCGTACAGGACTATCTCCTGCCAGTGATATCCTAAAGCAACAGGGCAGGTGTCTGTGGTTGTGTTTAATAGGGAGGGAGGACACTTAGCCGTTTTAGCATATTGTTAGCCGTGTGTCACTCTGTGCACATTTCATTAAGAGCATGGCCGATCAATTAAGAGTGGCTCATTGCAACGTGCGTATGTTTTTCCTAAAGAATGGAGGGAACGTGTCCTGTTGGGTTAGGAGCTTGTTCTGGGATGGCTTTGTTCTCTGTCCCTGTCCTGGCCGGACAGCTACCCTGGCAGAATACATTTAAGGAGATTAGATAAAAGTGAATTCATGGTATTGGGGAGGATGAATTACACGCTGCAATATTTGTACGTCCGGTGTAAAAACGTGAAAGGACCCTGTAACCCCAGTGATCAGGCAGCTCCATCCCAGGCAGTAGGATGCCAGGATGCCTGTCTGAGGAGCCCTCGCTAGCTGTGGGTTTACTCTAAGTAACCTGTTATATCTAAATGCAGTTCTGCTTTTATACATTCATATCTTGTAGGAGATTGTTTTATTTTATAGCATGTACTGTTTAGTACATTTGAGGAGCTTACTGGTATGATTACTTGAAAAAAAGTAGGAAAGTATATCCAATCCTCTTTTATTTATCTACTTTAGAAAGTGTTGTAAAAATACAACAACTAGATATCTATACATGTATGTTTTAACATCAATTTATAGTTATTTGAAGTTGTAATATTTTATTTTGCGCATATACATTTAATGCACAATATTTAATTCAGCAGTGACAATATTTTAATTTGTATGGTCTGTAAGCATTATCATGTGCTGTTGATGAAATGATGTATACTTGCTGTGAAACCCTCATGTAGTATTCAAGACAGTCATTATTTCAACCCAACCCTTTCCACATACAAATCTAATCAGCCAAATGTGTCTGTTGTTGTAGCTGGATTATGATTTAAAAAAGGCACCATGCATGTCTGCTGAAAGATTGATATGGTAGAGATGAATACATTCAAGTAGTTGAGCAGTGTAGATTTTCATGCATAGAATTTCAAAGCAATACAAACACAGACATTACTAATGGGATGTAATGCAAAAGAGGAAAATGGTTGAATTGTTCTGACAGCCTAAGGATTCACTCACTTGTTTTCAGGAACTCTAGTTTGAGTATTAACCATTGGCTGCTCAGAGAGAGAAAAGCCACATTTCCCTAGTAAACTCATTAACTCCTTAGACACACTGTTATAATCTCCTTTGTTTTTTCCTAATCTGTTTTACAGAGGTTGTATACAACTCTGCCTTTTAGATCCACCTCAGTGGAAAAGGGTCAAAGTGACATAAACATGCTCATCATAATATACAATAACTATATAATAACTACTGAGACATATTTAAGATCAATTGAATTGTACTGACGTTTGCATAGTCAGAAGACTGCATTTTTAACACTCAAAGTCCTTTAAAATTCCAGCTTCCACCTCAAAATGTAACTGTCATGTATTCATTTTTATGATTTTCTTCCAAATCATGTTGTTTGGTACAATGGTAACAACTGGCAATCTAACATACTTTGTTGGTGATTCACTATAAGCACTGTAGCCAATATGAGGTGCATAAATGAAATGATTAAATGCAGTCTATAAAACTGGTTTTCATTTACAATTGACTGACATTATATTTCCTATAGGGAAAGTTGAATTTAAGATAATTGTGGCAAGAGTGTAATTTCAACAGAAACTTGCAATATAATGATTTAGGATTTTATTGGAAATGTGGGCACAATGTTTAATGGTAAAGTAGCGTTAGTGGTTAAATTAGGCAAAGCTTTACTTTGTTTGCTTTCATAATACAAGTAGTTGATGCAGAATAATGTATTTATTGCATGTAATATAACATATACACACAGTATACATATAACATATCATTAAGTGGAATAGGATTCCTAGATACAAATATTATTTTCTCTCAATGTTGTTTTAACACTCTTCCATTCATGTAACATTTATAAGACAATCAATTATTATTAGAAATGTACACAGAAAATATAACTACAAAGGGTTGTTGGCATTCAAAATACTGACTGTTTTATTTTATATCACATATGAAGTAGAGACAGCTTGTGTTCCCTTCTCTTCTGTAAATGTAATATATAACGCCATATTTAATTATAGGTTTGACATGATTATTGTTTTCTATGATATAGGTATCAGACATATGTGCATGTAAAAATGACATTAGGAAACAAAACACTTATTACAGCTTTAGTCATGTGTAGAGGTAATTACATACAGTAGATGTTTTGACATGCAATGGTTGGCAATATCTCAAACATAAATCAGTTTAAGATTTGAATGCATAAATCAGTAAGCTGTTATCTTTTTCATAAATCACATTGAATTCATTTAGATATTTATCTAACACTATTTATCATCCACTTAAGTTGTATTTGATTGATTTGATTTGAAATAAAATCTCCAAATATTTTTTGGGGAATTATCTTTTCATAGCAGTTCATCCTAAAGTAAAGTAAAAGCATCATGCAAAAGATTCAAGACTTTCTAATGAAAATAACTTTGGTCAACGTCTATAAAATTATTGCTAATGCCACACATTTTGACTTTGCTTTTCATACTAACTAATGCAGTGTTATTCATTATACAACATATTTGCATTGAGCTTCCAGTGTGTTGTTATCTGTTCACTAGTCGTCTGTCTGCTTGGTCTGTGGACAGCAGTATTTCCAGCCCCTGGTGTGGCGTGGTGTGTGTCTCCGGTGCTTGCTGGGATTACTGGGACGTATGTGCACCATGTAATTAGCAGAACGAGAGCAGTGATGTGGAAGCAGTGTAGTATTATGCTACTCTATAGATTGACCTGGGTGCCTGAGTGACTGCCTACTGCTGTAGGAATCGGATTGAAACAGTGACAGGTTTTTATTTCAGACAACATGGAGAGGTATGTATAGCCTAGTATTACTGCTTGTTTGAAATTGTCACCCAAATACATTTTCCCTCAAAAAGAGAAATAGTAGATATGACGTGGCATGTCCTTTTTAGATACCTCTCTCCACAGCTTCAAGCTTACTCTATATTTATTGTCCCTTCTCGATTGGGATGCATAGTAAGCTACGTATAGCAAGATTGGTGGGGGTAGTAAGCCGTAATTCACAGCATTTGATTCGTTTAAGTTGAAGTGTCTCTTGGCTCAGACAGCAGGAGGTAACATATGGGAGTCAGGCAGGCTTATTGTTGCTCTCCTATTGCTCTGGCTGTTTCAGCGCCACTCAGAAATCAGCCAATGCTGAGGATTGTCAGTTTGAGTTCATCTGGGCTCGCTAGCAAACACACTCTGAGCGGCAGGCAGCTGATTGAGACAGGACCCCTCTCTATCCCTTAATGTTCCATCAACACCCTCACTGCTCCTCCCAGACATATTCTATATGTCCATTTTCCATTTAGGGAATGAGAGCTTTCGGATGCATTTTCACAAAAGCAAAAGTTAACACACAGCGATGAATTAGATTTCAGGTTGCTACATTAGGCTCAGTAAAATACTCTAACATTCCTTCTTGTCCCTTCTCTCTTTATTCTGATTAGGTTTCAGAGAACAAGGCGAGGGAATTACATTAGTGTATCTTAAGTTAAAAGCTCTTTGGTCTTTGACCAAGTGTTTCAGTGTTATTGGGTTAATCAGATTTTTGCTGTCTTCATGGAGATGCTATCGCGGGGTAGAGGCAGTGGCGGGTAACCAAAGCAGCCCTGCACAGACACTATCCAGATGGGATCAGCTTACGGTAATTTGGTTTCAGAATACATTACCAGAAGAGGCTCCTGGCCGAGAACTGCCACCCCGCTAAGAGCCAGGAGCCTGTGGTCGCTGTGGCCACTGCAGCCAGCCAGCCTCAGCCTGCCCCGGTGACCATCGCTGTTCCCCCGGCCCACTCCAACCCTCCTCCTGCCTCTTTCCCTCTGCACTTAAGGGGAGGTGTCGGGGAAACATGTCTTTTAAGAAAAACCTAATGTTTTAAATTACATTTGTCACACAATTCTAAATGCATCTCCTTGTACCAACAGGGCTTCGTTGTCCAATTCATTAGGGCGATTACTCAGTCCACTGGCCACACTGGAGCCCTCTCATTTCTGGTAAGCCCTGCATATGAGTATCATTTCTTTCACTGTAAACCTGTCACTCAGATCTAGCTGTTCAGGGAGAGTGGGGGGTACTGCCCCCAGCCCCCAGGGCGTTTAGGGATGCAGAGTGTATTTACCCTCCCGTCTCTCCATTCTGTTTTTCTGTGTGTTTGTAATTGTTGGCTACTTGCACCTGCTTTTTAAGGGAAGCTCTTCACACCCCTTCACTTACACATTAACATGCAGAGTCACTCTTCCCCGTTCTTGTCCTTCATGCATCCTTATTCCCCAGCTAACTAGGCGGGATATAATATTAGGACGCAGAGTATTAAGACTCAAACAGAATGAACTGCGCACATCTACTACACCTTATCTGATATGCAGTATCCTGGCAACTTCATTTTTGGAGATGCTTACTTATTGCTTGTAAAATACATAACGAAGATGATAAAAATTCATAGACATATGGTATAGAGCATTCTTTTTTTCTGAAGTAGGTGGACAATTTCTGTTTCTGTGATGTTTCTTTGTCAATTTTGATTTGTTTGGGTGAAGTGTGTGTACTGATATAGTTCCTCTCAGAACACCTAGATAATTGTTCCATCAGTATTTAGCACCCATTGTTAGCGCAATAAAATTACAGCTTTATTTTTGATACCATGACTCATACGAGCTCATGTAGTGTTTGGCCTTTCTAGTCTTTTCTGTGATGAGCTACGTGTCACTTTGACCGTTTCATGACATCCACCCACACTGAAACCACTGAACGTCACCACAAGTCCCTCCTAATTTTGGCCACGGTAACCTTGGACACCTTCACCGCAGTGTGAGAATCTGTTTAAAAATAACCAGCTCCATTAGTGTAGGATGCTAACCTGGCTACGTGGGTTACCCTCACGCCCTTGTGGCAGCGAAGTGCTATCACTGACACGGTGCGTCAGCACTTCTTCCTGTTGCTCCAACACTGAAAGGCACCTCTTGATTTACACACACACACACACACACACACACACACACACACACACACAAGGAGGCTCAGATGGAGCACTGTCAGAGACGCTGTGAAAAAAGTGTAAAAACATAATACCTGCATTATTATTATTATGAGTGTTATAATACACACTTTACTAGTTCTCATGATTATATATGATTTCAGAGCATCGGTATACCAATTGTTTTTCTTTCTAACACAATGTGGCAAACAGCTGTAACTACAGGTTTATTACAATGAAATATGTGGTGAGATTGTGATGAACCATTTATAGTTTAATCATTGAAGATCTTTCTTTGGTTTGGTGTGTTACTTATCTTGTCATCTGTCTGTTTTCATTAATTCCTCTCTCTGTCTGTATTTGCGTCTGTTTTGCCGCCCAATGGACGTGAGACTGAACAATAATTCTGCAGCTTTTCGATACGCTCTGTCTTAAATGTAATGGAGGGAAAATGCTAAGTCCGCTAATTTACACTTGGTTAAAAGCGTGACATGGAGTGGGTGGCAATGCGGGCGTTTATCAGTGAATGTTATTGGTATTGAGCGGCCAGTCCTTTGAAGGTTATGTTTCTGAGCAGTAATTGAAATGCAAAATAACATTAGGATCGATGGTTAGCTCTGTTTATTTATGAAATCAATATTGAAACCGTCCGTCACAATAGCAGCTCTGATTCTTACTGACAGCTTAACCAAGTACGGACGGACTGACTGTACACGGCCTCTGCAGCCCAGCACTCCCAGCACTCCCAGGCCTCCCAGGCATCGCAGCCATAACAGCTGTTAGACTAAGCCATTTGCCTCATCGTTCTGCCCTACTCTGCTCTACTCTGCCCTGTTCTGTCCTTCCCACCCAGGCAGACTGATGGCATGGAGCATTGTAGGAGGTTCTGGTGACATGTTGTAGGTCTGTCTGAACAAGAGCATAAATGAGCTTGGATGAGGATCGACACTAAAGTTACAAGTTCATGAGTTAACATAAAGGGTGTGATATTGTAGTGTGCGTACATACATACTGGTCAGACCCCTGCTGTGTTCTCCCAGAGAGAGAGAACACGAACACATTCTCCTGGTTCGGTTTGCCTGCCCTGGGGCCAATACTTCTGACTGACCGATCACCAACCATTAACATCCTAGCATGCAGGCTGACTGCTGGCCACTCTATGCCTCAGTATGCAGGCCTAGTTTCACTGTGGTGACTGGGAATATTTATTGATGTGTTTATTTCCTAGGGTCCATGTCAATATGTTTTGCAGTCGCTTTACAAAATGGATGGGAATATTGTTGTTTGGTTTTCAGTAAATTGACAATTTTGAGTTTTATTAGTGCTAAAACATTGGGTAATGACAGATTTCTGGGTCGTGTCTAGTTTTTCACCTGTGACTTTCACACTGTGATCTTTTTCTGGATTCTGTCTTTTAGGAAGGTTACCACGTCCCATTTCATTTCTTTGTTTTAATTCAATGTCAAGGTGCTATTTTCTCTACGTAAATCAAAGTCCATTATACAGGCATTTTGTCCCTCTCTCAGTGCTGTGCTGACCCGTGAGTGTCTTAGTAAACCAGAGTGAATTATAATGTAAATCTTTATTCATCACGCTCTCTGCCTGAGAGAAGCCTCTCTGCTTTCATTTCTGGAATGTCATAGCAGGGGTATGGACGTACATGATGCTGTAGAGGGTACGTAGAGGGAGGATGGATGGCTTGGCAGGGACTACTGCATATGCTATGGAAGGTGTAAGCTAGTCATACTTCATGTTGTGTTTTTATATGCTTACGGCATAATACAGTATCTGACCGTTTTTCAATTGTAAATGTATTTTGAGTGGTTGTGCGTCCATGCATATGTGTGTGTGTGTGTTTCTGTTGGTGTATACAGTATGTGTGTGTGTGTTTCTGTTGGTGTATACAGTATGTGTGTGTGTGTTTCTGTTGGTGTATACAGTATGTGTGTGTGTGTTTCTGTTAGTGTATACAGTATGTGTGTGTGTGTTTCTGTTGGTGTATACAGTATGTGTGTGTGTGTGTTTCTGTTGGTGTATACAGTATGTGTGTGTGTGTGTGTGTGTTTCTGTTGGTGTATACAGTATGTGTGTGTGTGTTTCTGTTGGTGTATACAGTATGTGTGTGTGTGTTTCTGTTTGTGTATACAGTATGTGTGTGTGTGTTTCTGTTGGTGTATACAGTATGTGTGTGTGTGTTTCTGTTGGTGTATACAGTATGTGTGTGTGTGTGTTTCTGTTGGTGTATACAGTATGTGTGTGTGTGTTTCTGTTGGTGTATACAGTATGTGTATATGTTTCTGTTGGTGTATACAGTATGTGTGTGTGTGTTTCTGTTGGTGTATACAGTATGTGTGTGTGTGTTTCTGTTGGTGTATACAGTATGTGTGTGTGTGTGTTTCTGGTGGTGTATACAGTATGTGTGTGTGTGTGTGTGTGTGTTTCTGTTGGTGTATACAGTATGTGTGTGTGTGTTTCTGTTGGTGTATACAGTATGTGTGTGTGTGTTTCTGTTTGTGTATACAGTATGTGTGTGTGTGTTTCTGTTGGTGTATACAGTATGTGTGTGTGTGTTTCTGTTGGTGTATACAGTATGTGTGTGTGTGTTTCTGTTGGTGTATACAGTATGTGTGTGTGTTTGCCCTCTTATATTTTTATATCTGTGTATCCAGTGCCCAGTGCCCAGTGCCCAGTGCCCAGTGCCCAAAAATGCACACAAAATACAGTGAAATACATTGGCTTAGTTGAGCTGAGTAGTGTAACCTGCCTGTTAGGTTTCCTCCCTCCAATGCTCTGACACTAGATGGTGGCGGCTGGCTGCTGAAATGTATGTTTAGATCGGCCCCTAAAGAAGACAAATTAATTCAGAAATTATCCTCAAAGTTGAATTATTCCTGAATGGCGTAGTGTTGGACGCCAGTGTATAACTCAGTCAATACACCAGCCTTTTTATTATCAGCACTATTTATGGGGAATGAGAGGAGGGTCTGGGAGATGAGCCTGTAAAGAGGTGGGGACCAGGGAGAGACCAGGTAGAGACCTGAGAGAGGGGCCCTGAGGGACTCTAGAGTGGTCTAAAGGACCCTTTAACACACCACCACATACAGTAGCCCTGGAAGAAAGACCAGCAACTGGTGGCTCCATACATTACATTGTTGATTGTTGATCGTTAAATGAGAGACAAAAATGTACTTGTGTTTGCCTCAAAGATGCCACAAACAAACAACCCATTTAGTGAAATGAACAATATTAAATGTATTTTGTACTTTCACATTTTTTAACAATATCGATTTTCAGCAAACTATGTATTTTCATCATTTCACATTATTTCAGTGTTACATATTTAACAACATATTTGGATCTCAGCCATGTGCATATGTGCTGTTTATGTGTGAGCCTGTATAAATATTTACACAATTAATTGTTCTGGACAACTGATAAAACCGCACATTTTGCCCCGGTTATTTTAACCTCGTATATTTGTCTGTGTGTGTGTTTGGCCCTTCCTCTGACGAAGAGGATAATTTATGGTAGTGGCAGGACGGGCTCTTTGTTTGAAGCAGGTAGAGTTCCCCCCTAAACAAGACAGTCTATCAGAGGAAGATTAATGAAGTAATTTCATGCATGGCTCCTTGCCTCTGTCCCCCTGTACTCTCACTGTGTCTAAACCTGTGATTTACATTGGTCTGCCTTAAATAGCCTTAACCCTTTAAAATAATATTTCCCTCTGTTTGTATTCTATACACACACATACTGCAGAGTCAATGCAATGCCTTTTACTCTACCGGTATTTACATTTACATGTTTTACACCCTATACACATGCTCTGTGCATTAGCCATATTTCTAGAAATGTATGTGTGGACCAGTTTGATATTACACATATTGTTCCCTTGCTGGTTATAGTTGTCCTTTGGCCTGTTAGACAGGGTTGTGCGTCTGTGCTGGTTCCAGAACAGTGTTGTGTGGTGGGACAGCTGGAGCCAGGTTTAAGCCAGGAAATGGAAAGCCTGTTAAGGCTCAGTTAGACATGGTAATGTGTGTGGGATATGTCTTACACAACTCTTTATGATTAGGCATTAGGCATTCAATGCCAACGATTAATGCTCTTGATGACACATTTGATGGTCGCTAATTCTTTTTCTGAACGAGCACCATTAGACTTTGTTCCTACAGTGAGATGAAATGATGCGCTATAGGATCCTAATGTGTGCCAAGCCAGAGCTGTTCTACTCTACAGGGAGGTTCTCTGCTGGGTATGCAGATTAGTGTGTTAACTCTTCTACTGCCGTAGAAGAATGTTTCAACTGGTAACCCACTCCATAACAGCGTTTTGGCATCTTCATCCGATCTTTCCTACCGCCATTTGTTTTCTGAGGATCCTTAGCCCTTTTCAGAATAGGATCTCTCCAGTATCACTCAGACAGTTTACGTCAGACAAACAGCAGTGCCTGTATCATAAGACGTCCTGTTTTTCCTGCCAGCATCTTTCCAACAGGAAGGAAAGTGGGGGAGAGATCAATAGATGTGATCTGCGTCTTCTTGGTCAGCCAGCACTATCTCGTGGCTGGCCTGTTGGAGCGTGGGGCTCATGTTGTCGTAGTGAGTGAGCTCATGGCTTTATAAAGACTACAGTGACATCGCTGTGGAGCAGCTAAATTTAATCCTCTGCTGGAGGCTGAAGAAGTTAATTGGCCGGGCAACGGAGCTGTATGGTCCCCCCAGTGGTAACCCTGCACCACCCAGCTCCATGTAGCCCCATCCCCTGGTCTACGGACTATTGATCTGGGGCCCGTGCCGCTCTCCATAAGCACGCATAAACATCCCTTCCCCTCTCTCTCTCTCTCTCTCTCTCTCTCTCTCTCTCTCTCTCTCTCTCTCTCTCTCTCTCTCTCTCTCTCTCTCTCTCTCTCTCTCGCTCTCTCTCTGTAGCTGTGCCTCACCCTCTTTTTCGCTTTCTGTTTGTCTGTCTCCTCTCTTATTCCTCTATAGTGTTCTTCTATAGAACAGCACATCATACATCTCTGTCAGGCGACGTGTCCGTTAACAAAGAGGCCTCCCCCCTCCCACCTCCTCTACACCCACCCTGCCCTTCCTCTATCTGTTTAGAGCATGACTAATGAATGAGAAAATCCCAAATGTGGAGTTTCTCCCAGATTAAATGTGTCCCTATGGGGTGCAAGGAGTGCCTCTAGCCAGTATACTAACCACTGCCTCCTTTTACAGTTACTCAGATGCATCTCCCCCTCCCCACTTTCACACACACACACACACACACACACACACACACTCAAAATTGTCCCAGGCGTCTTTTGTCCCCATTCCTCCGAGGGTCATTAACCTGGACCCAGTTATATAGAAAGGCATTCTCCATATTTCACGTGGTTCCCCATACACCCCCCTCCCCCCAAGCTCTGACCCCCCTATCCCATTTCATTTACATGGCCCCATGTGAATACAGAAACCCTTCAGAAACGTCCCATCCTATAGATGATGTTTAGAGACACGTCTGTATTCCAATGATTGTAGCCAGTCAGCCTGTGGTTCTGGTTTCAGTCAGTCAGGCCTCCCTCCCATCTCCCTAAATGAGTCGTCCTCCATGCAGCCGTGCGGTCAGCTGAGCAGTAAGAGGTGGCGGTGGCCACTGGAGGAGAGGTCACCATGGCAGCTGCCAGTGGGCTCTGGTGTTGGCGGGAGGCTGAGCGAGGCTGAGACGGTCTGTCAGGAGCTAATTGAGTTCCTCCTCCTGCACTGACTCTGGGGCCAGTAGCTTATCAGGGACATCGCCCAAGGGCCTCCAGGCAGATCTGCCCCTACTGGGGCATCTGATATCACCATCACCCCCCCCCATATCCCCCATCTGCTTAGGGTGAGGGGTTGGGGGCTGGGATGAGGTTAGCCAACGCTATCAAACCAGGTTTTTGGCATGCCACAGCCCACAGCTCAGAGAGTGAAAAGTACATTCTAAAATGATCTCCTCATGCCATTGTAAAAGTCTGTCGCAGGACGAATCGTTTGAGTACACATTTTACATTTTGTCCGATTTTGAGTTGAGCTTTTAATACAAGCACTCGAGTTGTGTAATGTGCTCATATAAAAAGGGAATGCTAAAGTGAGTAAGAGAGACAGAATGTCTGAGTGTCTGTCCGTGTATGTGTTGAACACTTCAGTACAGTTCAGACATTAGCACGCTACAGAAGTCAGCATAGAGCTCACAGCAGGAATACCTACAAATTGGCCCAATTAGTTTCTCCAGGCTCTGTCGTGTTCCTGTGACAGTGTTCAGAACGTTCAGGCCGTGTTCAGAATGCAGCTGGAGGCACAGGCAGAGAAGGGAAGGGCTGAGACATGAGGACGAGTGCTCCTTAGTTCCTTCTCCTCCTGAAGAAGAGGAGCAGAGAGCGATAGAGGAGCTGGGCTCGGAGATCATTAGGGCAGCTAATCCTGGTCACGGCAGCAGCAGTGGAACAATATTAGGGATCTGAAATGCTGTTAGGAGGACCAGGTGGAATCTGATTAAAACCAAACTGCGCAGTGTGCTTTTGTGGGCCCATAACCCACCACTCAGCATGAATTTTGATTGGTACAAAGAGAAAGAAAGGAGGGAGGGAGGGAGAGATATTTGACATGCAGGCCTCCAGTGTGCAGCAGAATGAGAAGGACACTTATTGTACTTGAGAGGAAGACAGAACTATGGATTTTCACAACATACCTGGGTCTTGATCAGTTCAGTGGACCTCTTCATTTTATGCCCCGTCTGGGATACATCCTAATTAGCACCTGGTCCATATGTTGTATTTATATTAACACAATTCCTGCTGTCAAATTATTTATGTTCATATTTTATTTGCCATATTATTAATAGTATTTATAGATTTTAAAAGAACCTGTCCCATTTGAGAAGAATAATATTTATAGAAATGTAAGGAAATATTTTAAGAATGAACACTAGGTTCAAATGGTTAGTATTCTTTCAATGTCATTAATCAATATAACCAGCCTTGTTAAAAACATACGCAGAGCACTAGCATAATGTGTCATTGCGGAATGAGTTAAGGGAATTGTAGCCAGAACATTTATTATAAATGACCACATAGAGCTGGAGGGGAAACAGTTTAGACACTTATGCAATTATGCTAAGTGTCACCCTGGAGTTGACCTTTGAACTGGGGTTAAGCTTACTCTGAATTTGTGAAATAAAAGCTAAATAGAGCCATCTAACGGCGTGCTGCCGTTTTAATATAGAGCCTTTAATAAGCCGAGTGCAGGTGTCCTATCACACAGGTGCACAGAGCTGTCTGAAACATAAAGCAGATGAATAGACTCCTTTCATTCATTTATGTGGATGGAACCCACATGAGTTATTTAAACGAAGACATTACATGTATGTTAAAAAGCATCAAGGAGATGGAGCTTTGTATTTCATTATCTTGTTATTTTCTTATTTTGCTCTCACTTTTTAAGAGTACATAGAGTAATCTGTTTGAAATACTAAATATTCCTTAAAACACGAAGAGAGAAAAAAAACTTGAAACTTCCTTGGCTTTACTTTGACCTTTTCAATGTTTTTTTTATAGGTATTGTCCAACTTGTTTTTAAAGTTACTGTGAGAAATACTATAAATTGAGTGCCATGATCCCTAGTAAAAAGGGTGGTTATGGGTTTTATATTGTGTACGTTCTATATTGAAAAAAGTTCCAGGAGTGTTCAGCCAAAGGGCTTATTCCACAAGGTCAGCGGTTTTAACAGGGGGCATTTTTTAATATTTATTTTAGCATTTAACCTTTTTGTGAATTTTCAGAGGTGGTGGGCACCTGGAGCTCCGATGAATATACATGGGAAAACCCGGGAATGAGATTTAATTTGACACACTGACCCCCATCTCCACGGGCCCAGGAAGCCAGGGTGAGAAAATAAGGTTGACCTGCTGACCCCTGGGCTTCAACCCTACCGTCACCCACCCTTACAATTAAATCAGCCAGAGAGAGAGACAGCTATCCCCGCTGGCCCGGCCCTTCTCCGGCTGGCCGATGGGGATATGGAAAAGGCCTCTGTCTCTCCCTCTCTGGGCTCTGTAGCACTCTGAGACATCCGGCCATGGATAAATCCTGATAGAGACTTTAGGTGTACTGGTAGAGAGTGTCTACCCTCTCTCTGCGCTGCTGATGGGAAACTGACATGTAAACTATGTAAACATTACCGTTAGTTGGCAATATATTAATGGAACTAATGTGTTAAGGCAGAACCTGGACTGTCTAGCTGCCACTCAACCAGGAACCCTGCTGTTAGCATTTGCATAAGTCACGCAAGGCTCAATTTCATGAAGGTGGGCGAGTGCAGACGACCTTTCACCTTGTGAGTGGTGCCTAGTGCAGAGGTGTGTGTGTGACCCTGCCACGACACTGACGTCACTGTGTCCACACAACCTTTAGAAAACGTAGAGGTTATCCCTCTCTCATAGCACTCTATCTCCTCAATTCACTCTGTTTGCCCAGGAAAAGACCAGGCTAGAAGAGAGCAATGTTGTTTTTTATCAACTGTTCTCCCAGTCCACTTTAAATGTGGTGGAAGGAGACATAAATAAAATCGTATGGACAACGAGCTGTTTTGGGGTTTTGAAGCTGCATTGTATTAACACAGCCAGAGGCTGCACTTTATTTTACTCAAGGCAGGCACAACATCAGATGAGATGTACTCCAAAATTATGTTATTAACCAGACAGTGAACAAAGTCAATATCCTTTTGCCATCATGTTTCTTTTTGCTTGACTGCTGACTCAAGGAGCCTACTCCAGGTATGTTCTCTGTCCTCTGGCTTTCTTTACCCCAGTCTTAAATGTGGGTCCCAGTCATGGAGCCATCCTGTGTTAGCTGTGGCTGTGTTCCTGTGTTAAAGCAGAATGAGTGTGGTCAGTGCTGAGCGTGTTTATTGCACCTGTGTGTTCTGTCTCTCACGGCTGGTGGAGTGTGGGGTTAATGAGGCGCTTAGGATCCACCCACCTGGTTGGCTGGTTCATGGTGATGGTTAGGAAAACACGGGGGGTGGGGGGGGTTTCCCACAGTCAAATTGTGCAAAGATGTGTTTTCTCTCTGTAGCTGTCATTGTATCATTAGACAATATGTATAGATTTTGTTTTGTGGGTAGCGCCAGTCGATCTGAAACTGTTCATGTCTGTAGTCTGACAAACCGTGCAAATGACCCTCTCCTCTCCTTTCCTTCTCTCCCCTTCTCCAGGCTGCTGAATAGAATGGCTGCTGATGATCGGCACCTGCCCTCCAGCTGTGGGTCATACATCAAGACGGAGCCGTCCAGCCCCTCCTCAGTCATCGACACGGTCAGCCACCACAGCCCCAGCGGCAACTCGGACGCCAGCGGCGGCTATGTCAGCGCCATGAACAGCCACTCCAACGGCCTGGACTCTCCGCCGATGTTCACGCCCGGCGGGCTGGGCCCCGGTGCCTGCCGCAAGCGATATGACGACTGCTCTAGCACCATCATGGAGGACTCGCCCATTAAGTGCGAATACATGTTGAACTCCATCCCCAAGAGGCTGTGCCTGGTCTGTGGAGATATAGCCTCTGGGTATCACTACGGCGTGGCCTCCTGTGAGGCCTGCAAAGCCTTCTTTAAAAGGACAATACAAGGTATTTCCCTCACGCCCCCCACAGACGCACAAACACACTCAGTACAAGGGATCTGCCCCACTTGCAGACAGAACAATACACTCCATACAGGGTTTTACCTCTCCTCCTCCAGCATAAAACACACACTAGAAGATGTACTGTATCTCCCTGTGGTGCTCCGAACACAATCACCTACTGCCCTAAACTACTATCTCATAATGTAGCTGTGTTCATTTACATAATTTCCCTTTATCTCCCTGGGAAAAGGTATATGTTTGAAAGGCTGGTGCCTCCATTTGTGCTGCTATCAATGGCCTACATTGCTATGACACCCAGGGGACCTTCATTAATAGTGAGGGGAATCACATGCAGTGCAGCACAGTATGAGACAACAGATGTCCACAGGGGCTACATACACAATGGACAGCCACACACAGGACAGGCCACTAGCCCGTCGCTCGCGATGACATCATCTGCTGGGTAGGTAGGGGCAGTGGTCGTGACATCATCATCAGGGGGCAGGTTTGGTGGGAGTGGTTGTGCTGTTTGACTAGAAGACTGTGGGGGTGGGGTCCAAAGCAGGTGCTTGATTATTCCTGTCCTGTGTGTGTTTGTGTGTTTGTGTTTGTGTGTGTGTGTGTGTGTGTGTGTGTGTGTGTGTGTGTGTGTGTGTGTGTGTGTGGAATAGGGTGCGAGTGCAGATCTGCATGGCATGCTGTATCACAGGTTCCCATTAGAGAGACAATGACAGGCCCCCCACTGTGTGTCTCTCTGTGTGCTCTGTCCTACATTAATCAGTGGGACCTACGGTATGGAGGGAGATATTATTGAGCCAGGGAAAATCACTGCTCAACATGCACAGCTGCCCCTGCCTAAGCTCAGACAGTCTGCTTAAGAATTGGAGAAATTAAAATGAAAACTACAGGAGGCAAATGAAATATTGAAATATTTAGCTATAGTAATGTCATGCAGGAAGGGAAACATACAGTGAGCTCCAAAAGGATTGGGACAGTGACATTTTTAGCTCTGTACTCCAGCACTTTGGATTTGAAGTGATATAATGACTATGAGGTTAAAGACTGTCAGCTTTAATTTGAGGGTATTTTCATCCATATTGGGTGAACCGTTTAGAAATTACAGCACTTTTTGTACATAGTCCCCCCATTTTAGGGGACCAAAAGTATTGGGACAAATTCACTTACTGTATATGTGTGTTAAAGTACTCAAAAGTGTAGTAGTTGGTCCCATATTCCTAGCACACAATGATTACATGAAGCTATATGGTTTGTTTTGGTTGTTTTTCAGATTAAAATGAAATACAATTGCATTGGTCACAAGTGCCGAATACAACAGGTGAAGACTAGAGTGAACAATGCAGAGCTAAAAAAGGAAGACAAATATTTGCTAAATAAAAAGGAAATAGTAACACAATAAAAACAATGAGGCTGTATTATTTTGTGCCCATTTAGAAATGAATAGTAAATAATGTATTGTATCATTTTGGAGTCACTTTTATTGTAAATATGTTTCTAAACACTTCTACATTAATGTGGATGCTACAATGATTACGGATAGTCAAATCAAATCAAATCAAATTGTATTTGCCACATGCGCCGAATACAACAGGTGTAGACATTACAGTGAAAGGCTTACTTACAAGTGTTAAGTAAAAAAAATAAAAGCAAATAACTAAAGAGAAGCAGTAAAATAAAATAACAGTAGGGAGGGTATATACAGGGGGGTACCGGTGCAGAGTCAATGTGCGGGGGCACCGGCTAGTCGACTTAATTTAGGTAATATGTACATGTGGGTAGAGTTAAAGTGACTATGCATAAATAATAAACAGAGTAGCAGCAGCATAAAAGAGGGGGGTGGGGGGGCAGTGCAAATAGTCTGGGTAGCCATGATTAGCTGTTCAGGAGTCTTATGGCTTGGGGGTAGAAGCTGTTAAGAAGCCTTTTGGACCTAGACTTGGCGCTCCGGGGAAACATTATGTGCAGAATAAATTACAAATAACGCAAAAAAACACACATAATAGTACAATTGGTTAGAGGGCTGTAAAACGGCAGCCATCTTCTCCGGCGCCACTTCTTCTAGTCCTGAATGAATCGTGAATAATGACGAGTGAGAAAGTTACAGACACACAAATATCATGCTAACCTCTCACCAATACAATAATGGGAGGTTAGCATTTTCCAATCAAATCAAATGTTGTGTCACATGCGCCTAATACAACAGGTGTAGACCTTACCGTGAAATGCTTACTTACGAGCCCTTAACCAACAATGCCAAAAAAGTGAGTATGAAAAATGTGCTAAATAAACTAAAGGGAAAATAGTAACTAAAACAATAACAAGGCTATATACAAGGGGTACCGGTACTGAGTCAATGTGCAGGGGTACGGGGTAGTTGAGGTAATTGAGGTAATATGTACATGTAGGTAGGGGTAAAGTGACTATGCATAGATAATAAATAGAGAGTGTCTGAATAATGTGAATGGTACTGTGTGTATGTGTGTGTTTTGTATGTGTGTGTGTTGGAGTGTCAGTGTAGTATCTGTGAGTGTGTGGTTAGAGTCCAGTGCCTGTGCAAGAGAGTGAGTGCAAAAAATAAGAATAAATAAGGGGTCATTTTGGGGGATATGATATTTATCCCTCTAACTTTCTCACTCATCATTATTCACGATTAATTCAGGATTATCCTTAATCTTGGTAGCATCCACATTAATGTAGAAGTGTTTAGAAACATATTATATTCTTTTTTACAATAAAGGTGACTCCAAAATGACCCAATACATTATTTACCATTCATTTCTATTGGCCACCAAATAATCTGAAACACAACCAACACAGCAAATGCATCCAAGAAATGTGTAGAATCTCAAGCTTGATGAAGTCATTGCGTGCTATGAATATGGAACCAAATACTTAACTTTGTACTACTTTAATACATATATAAGTGAATTTGTCCCGATACCTTTGGTCCCCTAAAATGGGGGGACTATGTACAAAAAGTGCTGTAATTTCTAAACAGCTCACCCGATATGAATGAAAATGCCCTCAAATGAAAGCTGACAGTGTGCACTTTAACCTCATAGTCATTGTATTATTTCAAATCCAAAGTGCTGGAGTACAGAGCCAAAACAACAACACAATTGTCACTGAGTGCACTGTATTTATCTTGCAAAGGAGGCAAATGTATTTATTCTATTTTTTGAACTTTTGTCATTGTACATGCCTCAAATATGTTCTGTAGAAATAATGGTCTGTACATCTCAATTTAGGTCCTTAGCTTCTTGAAAAATGACCCCCCTTAAAATGCCATTATTGCTCCCAGGTTATGGAGTGCAGGCTGTCTAGTAGGCCTAGGTGTTGATTTTGGACATCCCAAATCCTATCAGCTTTAAACAGTCTATGTACCTTTGCAGGCAAACAGAAGTATTAGGCCAAATCCTGCTGTTTACCCATGCTGCCATCAGCTATCCTGTCTATTGACATAAGATGAACATTTTCTCTCAAGTAACATAAATGTGCTTTTGTCCCCTCGCTACAAAACATTGATGGCGACACACAATAGAACAGAAAATATCAATCTGGGAAGAAAGAGACGTCTTAAGTGGAGCAATGGCCCAAACGATTAAGAGAGAGGTACATGAAAAGAAAAATTGAAAGGTCTCTTTTTTTTCCTCCCTCACTTTGCATTGTCGATTTGAAATCCCTCGCTTTCTCCTCTTGGAGGGCTGCCTGTAATGGAGCTAATCTGCCGTCGTTTGTCCGAGCCACAGGAGTTTTGTCAATAACAATCAGCGTTTGGAAAGTGTAATTAAGGCCGAGGCTTTTCATTAGGAGGAAGGGAGGGGGCTGTCTCCAGGGAGAGCAGGGCCAATTAGAAACTCAGGCACGCGTCGCACGCTGGGTAATTTCACGGAAAGGAGGGAGAAAAAAAACCTAGGACTTCTTTAGATTGGAGAGGGACCCGAGCGCTCTTTCAGAGGAGGAGAGGCTTAATGGCATAATAATCAGACAGGGGTCCCAGTCCAGGCAGAACAGGACAGGGAGGAGGACCATGCGACTTTTTGGGAGGGGGAGGAGGAGAGGGTGAAAGCCTCTGAAATAATGAAAACCACACAGGATGACTGGAGGAGGAAGAGGGAGCAGTAAACAGTGGGACATAAAGCCCTTGGATGAAGAAGAGGTTGCAGTAGATGAGACCTGATTCTTTAAAGAAATAATGAGGCTGTCTATCCAGGGTGGAGGGTGTGAGACGACATCCCTTAATGAGAACAACACAGAAGACGTGGATTTTACACTCATTCATCACATTGTTTTTAAGCAATAACACTAAAGCTAATGGACTTTTTTCCCTTGAGATCTTTAGCACACAATGAAATGCATTTAATCTGAGAACAATTTGAGAATAGTGACCACACAGTTGACTTTGTCTGCACGGAATATTTTCCAGAAATGTCTGTTTTTTAACCTGGGGTTCCTAGCTTCATTTAGCGTTGCCTACGCTTCATTTCTCTTCTCTCCTCTACTTCCTTACGTTCTACTTCTGTAAAAGAGACCTGATGCCCCTACCTTTTAGACAGGAGGGAATGGCAAATCCATCTTCTGTCACATATTCATCCAATGAAAAGCCCCCTGAACTCTTACATGGAGATAGATCCATTAGTCAAGCCCAGGCCCAAATGAACGTCAACCTAGATCAGCATCCATCCCGGAAATACTCCTGTTCTCATAGCTCCCTAATCACAGACCCGTCCCGCACCTCGCGTGCCCTGCCAATCAAAAACATCAATCTGTTATTGAACCTTCTTTTTCTCTCATTTTGAACCCAAGTGTAAAATTGCTTGAAAACCAACTGAACTCAGTGGCCCTCTTTTTTATATGAAGTAATAGACCTTGACAGTAAGCCTGTAAAAGTCAGTTTCGATTTTGATGAGAAATACCTGCCATTTTACTGTAATTTACTTACAGGACCTGACTTTCCCCTCACTGCCCTGGCACAGGTCCTGAAAAGCCATAAAATAAATTGAGACAGATAAATATTGAGAGAAGAAAATATTTTTGATGTTATTTGTTTAATACTGTAACCTTTGAAACCAAATATGAACCCAGCGTTCTGGTTCGGGGTATATATAAAACCCTCAAATGCTTGACTGACTGATTGTATGAATAGACATGAATAGACATTTGTCACTGAGGATCAACCCTTGAGCTACAGTGAGGGAAAAAAGTATTTGATCCCCTGCTGATTTTGTACGTTTGCCCACTGACAAAGACATGATCAGTCTATAATTTTAATGGTAGGTTTATTTGAACAGTGAGAGACAGAATAACAACAACAAAAATCCAGAAAAACGCATGTCAAAAATGTTATAAATTGATTTGCATTTTAATGAGGTAAATAAGTATTTGACCCCTCTGCAAAACATAACTTAGTACTTGGTGGCAAAACCCTTGTTGGCAATCACAGAGGTCAGATGTTTCTTGTAGTTGGCCACCAGGTTTGCACACATCTCAGGAGGGATTTTGTCCCACTCCTCTTTGCAGATCTTCTCCAAGTCATTAAGGTTTCGAGGCTGACGTTTGGAACTCGAACCTTCAGCTCCCTCCACAGATTTTCTATGGGATTAAGGTCTGGAGACTGGCTAGGCTACTCCAGGACCTTAATGTGCTTCTTCTTGAGCCACTCCTTTGTTGCCTTGGCCGTGTGTTTTGGATCATTGTCATGCTGGAATACCCATCCACGACCCATTTTCAATGCCCTGGCTGAGGGAAGGAGGTTCTCACCCAAGATTTGACGGTACATGGCTCCGTCCATCGTCCCTTTGATGCGGTGAAGTTGTCCTGTCCCCTTAGCAGAAAAACACCCACAAAGCATAATGGTTCCACCTCCATGTTTGACGGTGGGGATGGTGTTCTTGGGGTCATAGGCAGCATTCCTCCTCCTCCAAACATGGCGAGTTGAGTTGATGCCAAGAGAGCTCCATTTTGGTCTCATCTGACCACAACACTTTCACCCAGTTCTCCTCTGAATCATTCAGATGTTCATTGGCAAACTTCAGATGGGCCTGTATATGTGCTTTCTTGAGCAGGGGGACCTTGCGGGCGCTGCAGGATTTCAGTCCTTCACGGCATAGTGTGTTACCAATTGTTTTCTTGGTGACTATGGTCCCAGCTGCCTTGAGATCATTGACAAGATCCTCCCGTGTAGTTCTGGGCTGATTCCTCACCGTTCTCATGATCATTGCAACTCCACGAGGTGAGATCTTGCATGGAGCCCCAGGCCGAGGGAGATTGACAGTTTTTTTGTGTTTCTTCCATTTGTGAATAATCGCACCAACTCTTGTCCCCTTCTCACCAAGCTGCTTGGCGATGGTCTTGTAGCCCATTCCAGCCTTGTGTAGGTCTACAATCTTGTCCCTGACATCCTTGGAGAGCTCTTTGGTCTTGGCCATGGTGGAGAGTTTGGAATCTGATTGATTGATTGCTTCTGTGGACAGGTGTCTTTTATACAGGTAACAAACTGAGATTAGGAGCACTCCCTTTAAGAGTGTGCTCTAATCTCAGCTCGTCACCTGTATAAAAGACACCTGGGAGCCAGAAATCTTTCTGATTGAGAGGGGGTCAAATACTTATTTCCCTCATTAAAATGCAAATAACTGTATAACAGTTTTGACATGCGTTTTTCTGGATTATTTTGTTGTTATTCTGTCTCTCACTGTTCAAATAAACCTACCATTCAAATGATAGACTGATCATTTCTTTGTCAGTGGGCAAACGTACAAAATCAGCAGGGGATCAAATACTTTTTTCCCTCACTGTATAAACGTCACTACAGGTTAACCAGTCCAGTATTTGTTATATATATATATATATATTTTGAGGCAGCACATGAGTTGGCCTGTGCTGCTGTAATGTGAGTGTATAATGAGAGAGTATGAGTGTGTGTTGTTAGAGCATGGTCTCGGTTTGTTAGCTTTCAGGTGTGCCTTGTGCATGTGTCTCACCCCGCCCCCGGTGTGGAGGGAAGGGAAGTGGAGGGGGGTGTAGTGGAGGGAGAAGTCTCCCCCGTCAACATGAGCATCCTGTGGGTTAGCCAGGGACCAGGGTCAGCTCTGCAGTGTTTGTCTGGCAGGCAGGCAGCATACCATATACATCTGCCAACAACGCAATCATACTAGGTTTTTAAGTAATTATATCATGTTCAATATCGTGAGGTTTAATCAATATGATAAATCTACAGCCCAGATTCTAGGAGAATGACAAGCAAAAAATGCATTGGATAAAATGAATTTTAAAGGAAGGTTCTTGAGACATAAGGGGTTTGTAGAAAGGTGCCAAAGTATTGCAGTTGATACAGTATCATACAGAACCAACCATAGCAGAGTAACAGCCTATAGATACCAGAGACGGCTACTCTGATTGCCTCCTGTGAACAGATGGGAAATATATTGGCTTATTATTATGGTCTGGTTGTGCTATGACAACAGAGACAACAGGAACAGAGACTATCATACCTCATCACTCCCTTTCCCTCACACCTTTATTTACCCCAATTCCAAAGAGATGAGACGAATTGGCATGATGATTTCTAAGACAGATATAAAGGAGACATTTCTAATTATTTAATACATCTCGGGACCCTCCACTTGATATGTCCAATAATGTTAACATAATTGCATAAGTTGTTAAAGGGGGTTGGAGGGGGAACGCTACTGGAATATTATACAGCTCTCACACTGAATGAGAGTCAGAGTAGAGAGAGAAGCTGGCTGTGTTGGGATGGAATCCCAATGTGTCTGGGTATGGCTGTTCATCTATAGGCAGGAGAGCTGCTGGACCACTGTGTCTGTATGCAGTTAGACAGGATAATACTGGATGTTAGTCTATATTGAAGTCATTTAGGTTCATTTTTCTAAATGTAGAAGTGTACACAGCGTTGAATAGATAACAGTTGAATAGATAACATGGCTTTGTGGTAGATATTAACGAACATAATCCAAGTTTAAGAATTATAAAATAGTATTGTGTCTCCATTGTGCCTCAGAATGTGTTTCTCTGTTTTTCCATTAATGATGGACAATGAATGAGTCTAATTCAGGACCTTGAGCAGCTAGCTATTATTTTGAAACCCTTTATTGAAAACTTGACTTCAGTAAAATGTAGGGACACAAGGAGAATGGCATCGTATATCCTGCCCTTCCTTTCTATTGCTAATGCTACAGTACAGGCAGAAACATCTATTTTATTATGTAGCAATGAAACCCTTTTTCATTGTGTTGTACCGGAATCAGACGCTGTATTGCTGGACTTGAATAATGCATAAGGCCTCTTGTCTGTACACTATGTAGTCAACAATGGCAACAGTGGTAACAACAGGTTTGTGGCTGCCAGAGTATTATGTAAAGTGGCCGGGGGGGGGCGTGTGTCTGGCTCTCTCTCCTGTTATTGAGGCAGCGGGCGGCAGAGGGACACAGGGAAGGGAAGGGGTATGCAGGCTGGATGGCTGGCTGCTCCAGGGGCCTGGAGGGGACACGCTCAGAATTAATGAGGCCAATTTAGCGTGGGGGCCAGGGTGGTGTCTGTGAAGGGGTCCATGAGGAGGACTGGAGGTCTCCTTCTCTCCCTCCCTCCCTCCGGCTCACCTCACCTCAGACACACTACTGTAATGGATTGTTGCACAGGAGATGATGAACAAATGCTGATACCCAATGTCTGGTCTGCACAAACTGATTATAGACTCTAGAATACTGTGTGATATATAGTAACTATTGGTTTTAAATCTACACAGTGACACAATGACAATGCCCTAAAATGTGTATTGTATCCATACTTTTATGCTTACTTTTATTCTTCATGTGTGCCCCCTTTTTTTGTAAAAAGGAGAGAAAAAAGGTCAAAACCTTTAACCTTTTGCTTTTCCTTTGCCTATGACTCAATAGGAAGATACACTGCCTTATGAAGAGTGATCAGGTTAAGGCTAACCACATCTCTTGTTCTCTTCAGGCAACATAGAATACAGCTGTCCCGCCACAAACGAGTGCGAGATCACAAAACGGAGACGCAAGTCATGTCAAGCCTGCCGCTTTATGAAGTGTCTCAAAGTGGGGATGCTCAAGGAAGGTAAGGAGATCTCCTTTTCTTGTGAAAGTGTCTGTCTGTCCATTTGTCTTGGTATCACTCTCTTTATATTATGTCAGCATTATTTAAATGATCTCAACATTCTCCATGGAACGACACCATTCATAGAAGAAGGATGTAAAGACTGGAAACATCAAACAAGGACTTCTGAGAGGAAGTGGTCTCCTCAAAGCTCCCGGCTGATCTAACAGCAGTGAGTGGGCCCATGCCAGTCCAGACCAGTGTGAGGGATGTTGGCTGCAGCCTGCTGTGCCTGCAGCCACAGCCAGACAACTGATCTGAGCCTCCTGGCCTGGCCTGTTCTGTCCTCCCCCTACCAACACAGCAGTAAATCATGTGCAGTTGAGCTGGGGACAGAAATATGCTGAATAGGTCGATCCTACTGTCTGAGTAATAGAAATGTAACAGTATTCCGACTGGAAAGGCTTCTGCTAGGTCCCTGAGCACACACTCCGGCCAGTCTCAGCTCTCCCTGGCATATTGATCCGCTAAATGTTTTCCGAACATCTCAGCTCTCTTCCTGTGGATGGTTTTTTAAAGTCACGCCAACTGGGAATTCAGTGACAATTAAACATGCTGCCGATGGAGTTCTCTGGCTCGGTTTCTTCCCCCCTGCCAGGCCCCCTGAGACCCCAGGCTGGGCTGCTCCTTCCGGGGGGGGCGGACCATAGCCCCCTAGCCCCTTACCTACCTGGCCCCAACCCCATGCATTACTGCTGCTTTATTCCCCTCTCCTCCTCACTTGTTGGTCTCTCCAAACAGCCCCAACACATGAATAATGAGAGCAGTGTAGCTGGGGAATGGAGAGGAGGTGTCATATTTATTTAGCTGCCCGCTGGGAAGAGCTCTTTAAGGAAACATACTGTACTTTTTATGTCTTGCTTTTGAGCGAGCGCTGCTGAAAATAGGTGAAGTGGTGCTTATGTTTGACTAAGCATGATTGTCCCTCCACTCCCACTGTACTACAGGATATACTCAGGAGGAGATGTTCTCTATTACGGTGGCAGAAAAACACAACAAGATTAGTTATTTTATACTCTCACGAAATACTCCATAGCAGGAGCCTAATTATCATACCTTAAAATATGTTGTTGATTAAATGTTAATAATTGTTCATGTTGTTTTGTTAATCCCTACCCGTCAACATGACATGCAGTATACCCAGCTTTTACCCCACCCGTCTCCCTTAATTCACCAGAGACTGGAACATATATTGTAGATCCTGTCCCATTAGGATGTAGTGATGTAGTGATTTCAAGTCTCCAACTCCAGCCACAGAGTAGCCTATATAGATCTCTGCTTCGTAACAGAATCTCCTTACTGCATGCAGTGAGATAAAGAGACTTGGCCAGAAAGACAGACTAGTCGCATTACTATCTGATGAAAAATGTATGCCAATATTTCATCTGGAGGAATAAGAGACTACAAAATAGGTAGTGATGGCCATAAATGCATGGCCAGTTTCGGGTCAAAGTAGGAGATTGTATAAAGAGAGTGTATAGCTCAAATTTGCAGAGAGAGACTTATCCCAGCGTTCTAATGCATACTTCTGTATATTCAGCATATCCACAGATTGAAAACGACCCTCGTTTTTACAGAGTGGGTTTCGCCACATATTACAAAGGAGGTAGAGATTATTTCTGGCTATATGAAGACCTGCGGGAACCCGGTCCCCCTATCACCCTCCTCTCTCCCACCTCCAGAAACGTTTTTTTAAACACAATCAAAAGAAGTAAATACATTTCCCAAATGAACAGAAAGATGTGAAATGCATCTTAGCGTGTGTGTGTGAAACCAATGAGTCTGGTTATGGGGACAGGAGGAGACTAGTCTAAGCTCTATGAAGACATCGGCTCAACGCCATGTTCAGAGGCTGGAGATGGTCAGCGCTCATGTGACTGAAGCTACCACTCTGGAGTTCATTACTGCAGAAAGGTCATCCAGTCAATGGAAAAAACACCTAATTATAACTTTACAGCTCAGCTCTAGCAAAGGTGCAATGCAGTTTCCTACCGTCAGGCGCTCTACGAAACTACAGAACGTTTGAATGCACCACAACACACCTAACCTCTCTATGATATGACTGAATTTCTAGACATTCAGGGAGATCTTGGAAGTGCAATGGAATTTTCCCTCAGTGCCCATGTTAAAGTTATTAGTTGATACCGTTGAAACGCAAGGCATTTCAAGGTTTTACCTCCGCTACTGATTAAGCGAGTACATGGTAAGGAATTAGTGCATGTATTTGGTCCATTGGAAAAGGCTCCAGTTTATCTCTGTAGACGTCTTAAGGGAAGTGTAAGGGAAGTGATCTTCAAAGATCAGCAGTCCGCTTAAAGGGGATCTGCCAGAGACTTGAGTTGAATCGCTCTACTTTCCCCCGACTGTATAAAAGAGGAAGTGATCAATAGAAGAATCAAATGTCACAGGCTACAGGTTTTTCCTCTGATCAATGGAGGGGGATCAGAGCTGAGGAAGAGAAAGAGGAACAGATACTATTGAGAGATTACATTGACATAATTCAGTGGCAGATGCCCTCTGCCCTATCACACACACACACACGCACGTCGCACACACACACACACACACTACACACACTACAGTATGCAATCTGCTACCTCTCTGTAAAAGGCTACGATCATGTTATGTTCCCTGGGCTGACAGGTGAGAGCATTACAACAGAGATGAACATATGTTTTAAAGGAAGGGGGATGGTGCTGATACACAATGTACCTCCCTGTATATCACTCTTATTATAAGACAGATGCACGGTAGAACAACCACATCCCATTATAGCACTCCTGTTATCCTCACAATAATATTTTGTACATACACACAAGCCATACATAAACATAACAATACCAGACATACAGTATAGAGTCACATGTCGATTCAAGCCAACACATTAGTAACACACTGACTGCCAATGAGTGTGTGCTTCAGGAGATGGGGAATCAATTGTTTGGTTCCATTAGAACCTAGTAAAAGAATGAACAGACTAATGTTTTTCCACATAGTGTAGCTTGGCCTTCAAATGGAGCCTGCGTCTTGAGTGGGGAGTGAACCAAGCATGATGTTACTGCAGTATGGTATGGTAGCTCCACTGCGCTACGGGCAGGTGGATGGAGCATGTGGTGAGAGCGTACGTAGGCCTCGGGGTCAGCAGACTGGGGGGCCAATCAGCAGATAGGGATGGACAATGTGTGACCATTTTTCCGCTGCCCTCGCTCATCACCACTCGCGGTAAAAAATGCTGCAACACGTTACAAGCATGCAAAGCTGGCAACAGGAGCCCTTTAAAATAGTGCTGACGGTGGTTTAGCGGGGCGGCTGCCTTGAAAGGCAGAGTTCAGTTCACCATGCCTTGCCATGTGGCCTTCTGATTTTCCCAGCTAAAATAGGGTCCGCCTAAGCCCCCCTTGGCACTGCCAACCATCCCAGACATCCTGACACTTTCCCCAGGGAGAGACACCCAGAACAGGTGAGGGGCTCAAAATAAGGGCTCCTGCCTCGGCCGGCCACACAAAGTGAGTGAAGACAGGCCCTTTTGTAGGCGTGTGCTCTGAGGGGGATTATTATTGTTTTTGGAGAGAAAGAGGAGCCCTGGGTCAGCTGACCCCAGTCCCCGCCCCTAGCCCGCCGCTAATCCGTGTGCAAATGCCAGCCACCTTGGCCAGAAGCCCTCTACCCCTGAACCCTGCTTTGAAGAGCTGACACCCGAGCTCACCGCCCACTACCGCCCTCCCTTTACCCACCCACCGGGTGATGGTGCCGGCCGTAAAACACAGTGGTGTCTGGTGATGAGGCCGGACTCACCCCTTTTTACACACACGTTCACAAGCACGCAGACACGTTCACATTCACACACACACTCATACAATACAGACGCACTGGCCACAAACAAACAATCCAAAGCTTGGTCCATGGCTCACCGAAGTGGGCTTGGCAACGGTCTCTTTTTCTCCAAGAGGAGTCAGACACATGGAATGAACTACTCTACTTCTCTCTCTCTCCAACACACTCCCTTGCTCTCTGTCTCACTGTCTCCACCCGTCCTCCCTTCCTCCGTGTATGGCCCTGTTTGACTGTAAAATGAGACAGGTTAGTGCCAAGCTTTGATTCCTGTCAGCATCTGTTAATTATGGCCGGGACTGTTCTAATTAAAAGAGGCACCCATGTACCTCGGACTCCTCGTCACCATGGCTTTATGCTGGCTGACATACACAGCCACATGACTTAACAGACCAGTCCAGCCAGCCCAGCCCAGCCAGCCAGCCCAGCCCATCCCAGCCCAGCCCAACACCACGGGACAGCTCATGGGGTACATCCATACCACCTGGCTGTATCTGAGCTCCTCAGGAGAGCCCAAAGAAACCGTAGAATTTGGTGACATCACAGTTATCAGCGGTAGGAATTTTCCACTCCTACAGTACCACAAGCAGAAACTGAATCGGAACGCTCCTAAGCACTTAAACCTAGCAAGCACTGACTTGGTGATATCGGAGTCCATTTTGTCATGAGTTCATACTCAAGGCCTCGTCCCTGAATAGATTTACTGGTCAAATATTTCTTGACACTTTCTTTACATGCTACATGTGAAGGAAGTAAATTGTGAAATGAGGAAGTGGTGATTGTGACTGTAATGTGGCAGCCATCAGATGATCCCCCAGTGTTTGCTGCGAATGATGGGTCTCTGCTGGGAATTGTGGGTAATTAGGTTAGTGGGTTGTCAGTCAGGAAATTGAAAGACAATCCTAATCAGATTTGTGTTTCTAGGGAATCAAATAATTTATATAAGTAGAATAAAATCTCCTTATTCTACTCCTACAAGATAATACGATTTGCTGTAGCCACCGATGCATACAGTCTAGCTTGGGGAGAAGGGGGTATGGCTCTGTCAGTGGAAGGGGTGAAATGGAAAATTACTGTTTTCATAATCCATTGTTTCAGCTCTTTCTATGGAATGAAGGCTATTCTTTACATACTACATCATCTCCTTTTTTTCTCCCCATCCACCCCCACTGTCTGTTCCTGCAGCGACCTCTAATCACCGAACATAGGGGCATCCAAACCCATCCTCCACGAGAGTACAGGCTGAGGGGGAAATTGTGTTAGCCTCATTTGCAGTGGCCACACAATGCCCAGCTCTGACACCATCTTTACAGTTATAAAGTGATGAAATCATCAAGCAAGTGCTCTCCCTGCAAGTGATTTTAGCAGAGGGGACTTGGTGCGCTGACAAATGAACCCCTCCCCCTCCCTCTCCTCCGTCTTCTCCTCCACCAGCTAGACATACTGGATAATACCTCTGATCAGAGGTGCTCTCAAATCTAGTTTAGCATCCATTTGTTTAGAGGGTTTAGGTTATACGTAATGGATAAATGGATAGGTATTTGCTATACAGGGTTAAGATACATCAGGCACACTCAGCTGTGTGAAGGACAGTGTCCCTGTGGGGCTGCATAGGGTGATGTGCAATATACATCAATGTTTTGCATACGATTAAATTAAATCACCAAACACTGTGCTGTATCAAATAAATGGAACACTGCAGATTAAATATTTTAACTACACTACCGGTCAAAAGTTTTAGAACAGCTACTCATTCAAGGGTTTTTCTTTATTTTTACTATTTTCTACATTGTAGAATAATAGTGAAGACATCAATACTATGAAATAACACATATAGACTCATGTAGTAACAAAAAAAGTGTTAAATAAATCAAAATATATTTTATGATTCCATATGTGTTATTTCATAATTTTGATGTCTTCACTATTATTCTACAATGTAGAAAATAGTAAAAATAAAGAAAAACCCTTGAACGAGTAGCTGTTCTAAAACTTTTGACCGGTAGTGTATGTTGAAAAATAATAGAATAGAAAGGACAATCCAAATGGAAACATTCTTATCAAATAATGAGATAATAACTTATGTTATGATGAGGTTGGTGACATTTACAGTATCAGTGCAGGACCTGGTCCCCTATGAGTGGCAGAGAGGGATAAGGCCTCACTCCTGTCCCATGAAAGAGGGGTAAAATAAGGAGGTTTTATTGGAAAGCTACCCTCTATCTATCTATCGGTGTCATAACACATGGTGTATAGCACTGTTCCTGTACACAGCCAGACAGTGTATGTATGGGGTTGTGGATTCACTCCAGAGGTTGGACCAAGTCACTATTATTCGAGTCACAAGCAAGTCTCAAGTCACAAGGTCCAAGTCTCAAGTCGAGCCCCAAGTAGAATGGATCGATTCTAGAGTCAAGTCCAAGTCGTGCATTCTAAGAGCAAGTCAAGTCGAGTCCAGTCACAAGGCAATGACTTGTTCAACTACAAATCTTTGTCTGTTTATTGAGGAACCAGACAGCCCTTTTCATTATTTTGTCTATAACACATTTAGATTATGTAATTTTAACAACACATTTCAAATGCAAGCTTCATAAGTAAATTATCCATTTCAAGCCATTTTGACATACCAAGAGACCTATGCTAGTAATTGTTGCTGATGCCTCATTGCTGGTGAGCTTGCAAAGTAAACGGTTCATATTCTTGAACACCAAACAATTTTTGGAGCTGCATACTCATTTATGGCAATCCTCTCTCCCTACAATTTGACGTTTGCGCTGCACCCAATCCTATAGCTGTTCAGCAAATCAGCAATCTGTTAGCTAGCTCAGTGATTTTCAAACATTTTGCGCCGCGACCCCCAAAAAGGCGTGGTTCAAAGCTTGCGACCCCCCCCCCCGCGCGCACGCACATGCACGCGTGCACAGGGCGAACATGAGCGCACAATCGCTGTGCACATGTTGCCTGTCATTACAGCCATGAACGGTGATGCATTTTCAAAATGCAAGATACTGAAATAAACTGCGTTAAACACCTGCATTTTGAGCTGAAAGTCATTCATGTTAGCAATCAATATCAACTACGGATATCATGTCACTTCTCTGGAGTCCAGAGCAAGCAGGATCATACGGCCTACCTGTGTGCAGCGGAGGTTGCAGGATCGGATGGAAAGCATGATCTGTCTGTAGCCTTTTTCTTCCTCACAAATATTGTGATTAATTCGCCAGAATATGTTACAATTTCATCCCATAAGTATTGAAGGTCGTGCGATGTTACAGCTATCTTTAGACATGTGCAGTACCACTGAGGTATATAATTATACCCACCCAAACTAGGCCTATCTGAAATATGAAATGATCAATGAAATCACCAGGTAGCCTATTGTTTTGGAAAATATAATATTGCCAGGCAAAACCGGAGAAACTGAAACAAGTGCTTTCTGGTCACTAATCTGGATATGTGCGCCTGCCTTTGTGTGCCAATGTTGATGACTGGTCATTGGTCAACAGTCAAGACTGAAACTTTTGGGTTCTTAAACACAGATTATATGTTTTTGAAACAAGAATTGGGTGCAATACTGTAGGCCTATGTTAGTGACCAGATTGAATAAGCAAAGGTATAAATATGAAATACAAATGGTAGGCTATATGTAGCCTATTCAAATATGTATAAACAATCATATTTTTCCCATTCAGTTACACACTCGCAACCTCCCAAAACCTCACTGTGCTAGCTCACCCAACCTGTGTTGATTGACAGTTTGCTGGTCCAATCAGAGGGCTGAGTGTGCGTTTCACTAGTGTTTTGTTTCCAAGTGCAATACTGTCTGGATCATTTTTGGCCATGAAGACTCTGTGCCACAAAATGAGTGACAAAACGTTACAAAACCTGGCCATATAATTAAGTCATCCATCTCAAGTCAAAGTCGAGTCCCGAGTCTTGAGGCACCAAGTCAAGTGTCAAGTTATTTTATTTTCTATCAAGTCGAGTCTCAAGTCATCAAATTTGTGACTCGACTCCACACCTTGGATTCACTCCTCCTACAGTAGCTACATGGCTAGATGCAGAGGCCCCTTGACAGCTGAGCGCACAGGTACCAGCCTGGTTGCTCATTAGTATTCCGTCTGCCTCACACAAAAAGCTAAATAATTAGAGGGCCAGTCTGTGAGATCATTGACCCTGCGTTAAATATTCTTATGTTTAGAGCTCCTTCAGGCTCGGCAGTGTCACAGTAGACCAGCCAGGCATGGACCACATATGGGAACGCAGCGCCAGCCGGCAGTCTCTCTGACACTCCCTGTACTGTACTCTCACCATGCAGACAACAGAACAGAGCCCTTCCTCTGGGCAGACACTCACAACTCAACTCGGTCAAGTTTCTAGTTTTCATGCTTCCTCGTTATAACAAGAGGAGTACTTTTGATTCTGATCATGTAAAAAAAAATCGGAGAAGAGGGTATCTAAGTGTGTGACAGGGAATTAGACGTGAATATTTGTTTGTCATTATAGTGTTACTCTCTACTAATAACAATTTACTAATTGTGGGACTACTTTACTCTGTGTTAAATGGTTTCATAATTGTTGTTTTTTCATTATAAACATTATGTTGTAGAATTGATTGAATCATTTTATTTGTCAGAATGGTGAAATTGTATTTCCTGCTCAAAGGTTTCCTTGCTTCTTGTCATGTGTCAGGTGTGCGTCTGGACCGTGTGCGAGGGGGAAGACAGAAGTACAAGAGGAGGATGGATGCAGAAAGCACAGCGTACCTGGGCCTCACCCTCCCCCCTCCTGCCAAAAAACCCCGTGAGTAGTTCCCTGTCACCTCACTACCCACCCCCTCCCCACAGCCTTCTCCCAGTCCAGGTTCAGTTAAAGCATGAATTTTATTCAGACCAGACTCTCCTGTTGTCTGGATAGGTGTATTTCCATGGGAGAGCAGTAATAGAGAATATAGGCCAGACAGGCATTGTTCTAGACACAGCTGAGTTATGACAGGTCTCATAGTGGATGACCGATATTAAACAGTGACTGGGTTCTTAGAGATAGCAGTCCCAGTAACAACCTCTCACATAATGTTGAGTAATGTGAGGAGAATCAATATTCACTACCAACCATATTAATCCATTGATTAGTTTACGTGTTAGCGGGAGAAAGAGAGAATGTAGAATACATCACAATTGTACTTGTGTGTTCTTCCATGTAAGTAATGTGTGTATCTGAGAGTACCTGTTTGTGCATCACAGTAATGTGACCTTTGACTAATGTTTTGACCACCTCTGTTTCCTCCTCAGTCACAAAGATAGTGTCCCACCTGCTGGTGGCCGAGCCAGAGAAGATCTACGCCATGCCTGACCCCACCATGCCTGAGAGTGACATCAAGGCCCTGACCACGCTGTGTGACCTGGCTGACCGGGAGCTGGTGGTCATCATTGGCTGGGCCAAGCATATCCCAGGTACGCCCACCCATCTACAGCCACTGCACTAGCTGAACACCATAGAACAATATACACTGAGTGTACAAAACATTAAGAACACCTTCCTAATATTGAGTTGCACCTCCCCCTTTTGCCATCAGAACAGCCTCAATTCGTCGGGACATGGACTCTACAAGGTGTTGAAAGCATTCCACAGGGATGCTGGCCCATGTTGACTCCAATGCTTCCCACAGTTGTGTCAAGTTGGCTGGATGTCCTTTGGGTGGTGGACCATTATTGATACACACAGGAAACTGTTGAGCATGAAAAACCCAGCAGCATTGCAGTTCTTGACACAAACCGGTGCGCCTGGCACCTACTACCATACCCCGTTCAAAGGCACTTCAATCTTTTGTCTTGCCCATTCACCCTCTGAATGGCACACATACACAATCCAGGTCTCAATTGTCTCAATTGTCTCAAGGCTTACAAATCTGTATTTAACCTGTCTCCTCCCCTTCATCTACACTGATTGCAGTGGATTTAACAGATGACATCAATAAGGGATCATAGCTTTCACCTGGATTCACCTGGTCAGTCTATGTCATGGAAAGAGCAGGTGTCCTTAATATTTTGTACACTCAGTGCATAACACCATTCACTCATGACCACCTATAACATACTGTGTAGTTTTAAAAACAACACATGATAGCAGTTTAGATACATGACCAGCCATTCATTTTGACCGGTACAATCTGACATCATGATTAGTCCTGGTTAGTTCCATTCAGAGTAGTAAAACACATAGTCACCCTAAGGAACCCACTATCCTTTATAATCCATTTCCCCCCCTTTGTTCCTGGTGGGTGCACACACACACACGTATGCACGCACACACACACACACACACACGCATACAAATACAGATAATTAATGTCAGAAGCTAGCATGGACCTAGGGGCAAAATGGAGACAGCTTTAAAATAATCAAATCAATAGAGTGCAGCTAAAATCCCAACTTTGAATGGGGAGGGACTGCAGCCCTGGTGTCAATATATACCATAATCACAGGGGAGAATTCTAGCAAAGCACAGGACCCTCCCTCTGAAACAAGACAGCTCACTCACACACACACACACACACACACACACTTCAATTGAATTATTGATAGGCATAATCATGTTTCTCTACTCCATAGACATTGTGATAGACAAGGTGTTAGGTTATGAGATGCTGTTGAATTAAGGATACCACATTCTATGTCAGCAGAGATTCTGCTCCCTTCTAGAGTTTTCTCCTGTTTCTGACAGTCAACACATTGCTTAGTGACTCTTTTTGCAACCAGAGCAGATTCTGGCTGATCTTGAGGTTGACCCTCATAACTCTATAACATCATAGCACACTAGGCATAGAGAGGTAACACACTAAATGACTGTGTCCCTCAGTGTAGCCTCTGTTGCATAGCCTCTCCGTGCTCTCGTCTTCTCATCAGCATAACAGACATGTATCTGAGCTGACAGCAGCTGTAGATGCCCTGCTGTAGTTTAAGCTGGGCCTCTCCTGGTTCTCACCTTGCGTGCAGGACATGTAGGTGTGAGAACTGTACTGTACCTGGACAGACAGGTGTTCCAGTATTTATCAGAAGAGAAGAGGTGTAGTAGTCAGCTACAGATCTATTAAGGAGATTAGCCCTTTCTCATCCAAACGGTTCGGTGCAGCCCATTGTCAGCAGTGCATTGTCAGCAGGGGGAGAGTTTAGCCAAGGAGCTTACCCAGGACTGGATCACACTGACCCAATAACACAGTCCCTTCCATCTACCTGGCCCAAACAAGCCAGCCAGGTACACTACCTCTGGCTAGAATTTACAGAGAAAACACCACTGTTCACCTCTGGCAATGTGCAGGGGTGTAGTATTTTTACAGAGAATATTATAGAATTCTGTTCAAATTATTGAATAACTATAAAGTACATGAGGATGAGTTGAATCAGTTTGATTACCGGTAGGCTACACTCTATTGTGAACTGTAATGTTGTCAGGGCCCTTGCCTCTCTGTGTTGACATACTTGACAGTAAATATAGCGTGCTAACTACTGTGCTTTGTATGTCAAAGCTTTTAAATGCTGCGTTAATACGATTATCATAACCTGCATTGGATAGTGGATAGTTGACTAATCTTAATTGGATTTGCCATGCCAGGTCTGACAACAAGCCCATCATTCTGAATGACTCCATAATGATCGTTTAACCCAAAACCCAACTGGAAGCCAGACTGTCTGACATTTCTAAATGTGTGGAAATGCTTGGCTTTGCTTAGTACTACTGGAGTACTGCACAAGCTGCAGCGAGATGATTAAACCTAAGTAGATTATTCTGATCTGCCTGTGTACACACGCACCCACGCACACACATACACACACACACACTTTTATCTCTTACAGTGCCTTGCAAAAGTATTCATCCCCCTTGGCGTTTTTCCTATTTTGTTGCATTACAACCTGTAATTTAAATTGATTTTTATTTGGATTTCATGTAATGGACATACGCAAAATAGTTCAAAAAAATTAATAACGGAAAAGTGGTGCGTGCATATGTATTCACCCACTTTGCTATGAAGCCCCTAAATAAGATCTGGTGCAACCAATTACCTTCAGAAGTCACATAATTAGTTAAATAAAGTCCACCTGTGTTCAATCTAAGTGTCACATGATCTGTCACATGATCTCAGTATATATACACCTGTTCTGAAAGGCCCCAGAGTCTGCAACACCACCAAGCAAGCGGCACCATGAAGACCAAGGAGCTCTCCAAACAGGTCAGGGACAAAGTTGTGGAGAAGTACAGATCAGGGTTGGATTATAAAAAAAGATCAGAAACTTTGAACATCCCACAGAGCACCATTAAAACCATTATAAAAAAATTGAAAGAATATGGCACCACAACAAACCTGCCAAGAGAGGGCCGCCCACCAAAACCCACGGACCAGGCAAGGAGGGCATTAATCAAAGAGGCAACAAAGAGACCAAAGATAACCCTGAAGAAGCTGCAAAGCTCCACAGCGGAGATTGGAGTATCTGTCCATAGGACCACTTTAAGCCATACACTCCACAGAGCTGGGCTTTACGGAAGAGTGGCCAGAAAAAAGCCATTGCTTAAAGAAAAAAATAAGCAAACACGTTTGGTGTTCGCCAAAAAGCATGTGGGAGACTCCCCAAACATATGGAAGAAGGTACTCTGGTCAGATTAGACTAAAATTGAGCTTTTTGGCCATCAAGGAAAACGCTATGTCTGGCGCAAACCCAACACCTCTCATCACCCCGAGAACACCATCCATTTCATCGGCAGGGACTGGGAAACTGATCAGAATTGAAGGAATGATGGATGGCGCTAAATACAGGGAAATTCTTGAGGGAAACCTGTTTCAGTCTTCCAGAGATTTGAGACTGGGACGGAGGTTCACCTTCCAGCAGGACAATGAACCTAAGCATACTGCTAAAACAACACTCGAGTGGTTTAAGGGGAAATGTTTAAATGTCTTGGAATGGCCTAGTCAAAGCCCAGACCTCAATCCAATTGAGAATCTGTGGTATGACTTAAAGATTGCTGTACTCCAGCGGAACCCATCCAATTTGAAGGAGCTGGAGCAGTTTTGCCTTGAAGAATGGGCATAAATCCCAGTGGCAAGATGTGCCAAGCTTATAGAGACATACCCCAATAGACGTGCAGCTGTAATTGCTGCAAAAGGTGGCTCTACAAAGTATTGACTTTGGGAGGGTGAATAGTTATGCACACTCAAGTTTTCAATGTCTTATTTCTTGTTTCTTCAAAGTGGTAGGCATGTTGTGTAAATCAAATGAAACAAATCCCCCAAAAATCCATTTAAATTCCAGGTTGTAAGGCAACAAAATAGGAAAAATGCCAAGGGGGGTGAATACTTTCACAAGCCACTGAACCTATTGTTACACATTTCAATTACAGAGTCTAAATGCATTTTTTTAAACACTTTTTAAACAAAACACAGTGTCTGTACTATAATGTAATTTACAACCTTTATGATTGTTTGACTACCCCAAAATTTGAGATAAAATCATCAAATTAGAATGAAAAGGGAGAATGAAACTGTAACTCCAAAGCTCCCCTGTTCTCCCCATGGTGAGCTCTGTATTAGGTCATACCCTCTACACCAGCCATGAAATGGCTGCATAATTGAGTTGTACATGGCTGAACCTGATCAGAGATGGTTCAATGGCTGACCCAGACTCCATGCACTAATACTGCATGCACCAATGGCACCCCAGGGCAGTCTAGCACTGACACAGAGCACAGAGAACCATATTTCTCTCCCCATCCACTCTCTCTGGGAGGAAAAGAGAGGGAGAAAACTGCTGATTGCATTTTGATAGATTTTTTGGCCTTTGGCAATGGAATTAAAAAGATTAACAGTTCATTATGAAGTGGGCCACATTGATTAGGACATTGACAGATGGGCAATGACCAACGTCCAAAGGTAACCATTTACACGTCAAGAAGATTGGCACTTAAGTTCTCCCAATTGATTTTTCATTACCCCTTTTCTCGGCTAACATTTGAAAAAGTGTTTTAAAAGTGCTGTAATTGGCCGTGGAGTAGAGCTAACCTAGTCTAATTGGAGGGTGATTGAGGAACAGCAAAGCGGTACTATTAGCTTCCGTAAACAGTAGCATTCTTTCACAAGATCCCATATCAATTTGGTGTGTTATCTCTCTAATGTATGTTCTAGAAATACACTTCAATTAACATACTACAATGTAATTGTACAGTTATACTGTAGCCATACTGAGGATCTCAACCACAGGATTTGACTAACACAATGCGTACATAGACTGAATAATTGTTAGTCAATAGTCCTCACACTGTAGTCAGTGTACTGTCAGTAGACTGAGTTGACCTATCAGGAAGGAAGTTGGTGTTGCAGATGCCTGGCACAGTTTGCTGTTATCAGCTCTGAGGACCCGGTCCTCTAATGACAGCCTTTACTTTAAATCTGTTGCTGATTAATTAGTGATCATTATGAAGCTTTGGATGCCAGCGTCTCTGCTCCAGATAGAGCCAGCAACAGTGGAGGGAGGGAGGAGGCTAATATGGCCGTGGGCTGATGGGGACTGGGGCTGGATCACGGTCATTAAGGCCAGTGTTAGGGGGACAATGGCCGATGACTTGCTCCTAAAGTGCCCCCCCCCACCCCACCCCTAAGCTGCATTTCAGTATGTCCAAGTGGTTTAGGTGGAATTTAGGCAGCCCAATTCAGATTTTTTTGACCAATCACATCAGATCTTTTCACATCATATTTTTTTCAGAGCTGATCTGATCAGTGACAAAAAGATCAGAATTGGGCTGCCTGTCTAAACACAGCCTAGTCTCCACATGGCTATGACCTCTGTGTCTCCTCAACACATGCTTCCCTCCTTTAGAGTGGTGATGGCTGCGGGGTGGGGGGGTGCACTGCTGAACCCCCAACCCCTCCAAAACTACCCCCAGCCCCTAATCCAGGAACAGTGTGAACGTCATGTGCCCTCATGTGGAATCTGCCATGCATGCCACTTGTGCAAGAGGGTTTCATTGTTAGAGGCAGGCATTTGTCACCTGCTGCCAGACCTCCCATTCCGTTTCCAGGGTTGGAATGTTTTCTGACGGGAATTCGGTGGCGTGATTCTGTGGGTTCACTGAGTGCTGGATGGTCTCCTCTTGCTGTTTGTGTCTAGTTCACAGACCTAAACCTGGTTTGGTTCATTGTCTTATTGCATGTTTCAATAGGAATGTAGAACACACTCCATATCATAGTATTATACATTTTGTAAGACATTTCATGGAATAATTATATTTTCAGTCTAAGACAAAACCCAGAATGGCAATTGTCTTTTATCAATGGACTTGTAGATTTTAGCTTTGCAGTTACACCCAAACAGCCTAATGAATTGGCCTGGTTCTCGTTCTTATTTATTGATGGTCTTTGGGGATTATCAATCAAATCTACTTGATTTAATTCCAGCCTGTTAGCTCAGTATACAGACTCCATTGGTCATGTAGCTTATGTTTAGTTGTTAGCGGGGAACAAGGCAGTGATGTTTAGGAGAGATCACGCCTCTGGTATGTGTCAGCTCCCTACACACTCCCACCCCCACCCCCTCCTCCCCCCACACCCCTCCTTCCCCACAGCCCCCTCCGGGTTTCTGTTTTCGCTTTGCCATTAAATTGTGAAATCTACTTACTGTGTTGCCAGGCTGATCCTACTCAAGCTGCGTAATCTCCTTGTAATAGAGTGTGAATACTGCCGGGCAATACATCAGCACCGCATCAGTGTACTTTATTAAATATAGACACCAACAGACAGCTCTTAGTATATTCAATTTACCCTCTGACGTAGGCTTCAACACACCAGATAAAGATAGATTGAGCAATCAGGTGGATGCTGAGGCCTGAACCCAGGCAGACAGGCAGGCGAGGGAGCACCATGCAGAGGGGGCTGGGAGATTGAGATGGGGGCGTATCAGAAGTCCAGGCAGGGAGGGAGACAGGGAGAGAGGAAGGAGAGAGGAGGGAGAGAGACAGGGAGGGAGACAGGGAGAGAGGAAGGAGAGAGGCAAGAAGGCAGGCAGGGAGAGAGGCAGGGAGGGAGACAGGGAGAGAGACAGGAAGAGAGACAGGGAGAGAGGAAGGAGAGAGGCAAGGAGGCAGGCAGGGAGAGAGACAGGGAGAGAGGAAGGAGAGAGGCAAGGAGGCAGGCAGGGAGAGAGACAGGGAGGGAGACAGGGAGAGAGACAGGAAGAGAGACAGGAAGAGAGGAAGGAGAGAGGCAAGGAGAGAGGCAGGGAGAGAAGCAGGGAGGCAGGCAGGGAGAGAGGCAGGGAGGCAGGCAGGGAGAGAGGCAGGGAGGCAGGCAGGGAGAGAGGCAGGGAGGCAGGCAGGGAGAGAGGCAGGGAGGCAGGCAGGGAGAGAGGCAGGGAGGCAGGCAGGGAGAGAGGCAGGGAGAGAAGCGGGGAGTGAGGCAGGGAGAGAAGCAGGGAGTGAGGCAGGGAGGCAGGCAGGGAGAGAGGCAGGGAGAGAAGCAGGGAGTGAGGCAGGGAGAGAGACAGGGAGGCAGGCAGGGAGAGAGGCAGGGAGGCAGGCAGGGAGAGAGGCAGGGAGGCAGGCAGGGAGAGAGGCAGGGAGGCAGGCAGGGAGAGAGGCCGGGAGGCAGGCAGGGAGAGAGGCAGGGAGGCAGGCAGGGAGTGAGGCAGGGAGGCAGGCAGGGAGAGAGGCAGGGAGGCAGGCAGGAAGAGAGGCAGGGAGGCAGGCAGGGAGTGAGGCAGGGAGGCAGGCAGGGTATTTAAGGGTAGGAAAGGGACATCTGCCAGGAACAGCGAAGGGGGATTCCTTTGTTTTGTTACCATGCTACAAAATGTCACCAGTTTATATGAGTAGTTACCAGCAAGCCGAGCATCAAATCTGTGTGAATGCATTTTACATTTTGATGTAAGATGACGTAGAAAAGGCTCAACGTGCGTTGTTAACGTCAGCAGGGTATAAATAGTATTAGTAATTTGCAGTGAGGAAGTCCTTCAGAGAGCTGATGATGTGCCTTTAGACATTGTCAGCTAGGCGCTAGCTGTCCATCCCTCATTAAGCTGTGTTGCTGGTTGGCAGCAGAGATAAATGATGTGTAATTATGTGAATGATTAAAGTCAGATTCCTCCTGGTCTTTGGGCTAAACAGAGATATATAACGCCAAACGAGGGCTGTGGGACCCTTGGGATGGCTAAATACTCCCGAGCCGGGGTCACAGGGTCAGGGGGTGCAGATTAAGACAAGGGGATTACTGTATTTAATGTTATCCAACCTCATAACGTTCACAGGCCGCTGGTCAAATCACCCATTCCCAGCTACTTACAATGAGATAATGGTCTGGTTATCGTCTTAAAAGTAGAGATAGCTGGCGCTTCTGAAAAGTGAGAGCACTGAACCGTTTAGTCATAGTTTTAACCTGCAAAACCGAATTGAATTAATTAATTATCTATCATCCAGCTATATGTGACTTTTCAAACCAATTTCCACTGCTGAAATTCAAAATGTACTGAATTGTATTTGTAACACTGTATATGACAGGGTAGTTTGTGTGATGTGTGGGGCAATATGTATCCAGTGAAGGCTTGCAGCGGGCTGACTTGAGCTGTGTGTTGAACGTGTGGCCGAGGTTCAGGGTAAATTATTTATGTCAAGCACAGCAATTTATTACCAAGCAGCTATTGATTGGGTCCCCCTGAAGCTGTCATGTAAATTCAGGAAGAATCATTGCCGTCATCTGCAGCTTACACACACACACAAGCACACCAATACACACTGGCCACTAACATGGCCACACACACATGCAAATACTCACATACACACACCACGAACCAAAATGACCACACGGCTCCTGTCTGTTTGGTATCAAATAAATGTAGTTGTATCAACCTTAAGACCAACGTATAACTGATCAGAAGGACATATTTGAAACAGTACAGCTTCTTGCAATAAGCTATACATTTTGAGATTCTTTAAATAAGAATGTATCTGTCTCTGAAATAAAAGTAGTAGATTTGGGGATGTTTTAAATGAGGCTGTTTCTGAAATAAAAGCTTTGAGCTAGCTGGACCTCTGTGTTTTTTAGGGCCAGTATTGCTCAAACTGGAGACTGGAGAGCACTTGACTTGGCTGAGGTGAGATTGCCGTTGGGCAAAAGTCTTCAGGGCTGGCTTGTCCTTCTGATAGCTAGCCATGATAGATCAGCCCCTGTCCAGCGAGAATTACTCTCTCTCTCTATTCCTCTATCTCTCTCTTCCTCTTTATCTCCTCCCTATTGCTCTCTCCCCCATCTCTCTTCCTTTCCCTCCGCCCCTCTCTCTCTCACTCTCTCTCCTTCTCCCTACCTCCCTCTCTCCATCTCTCTCCCTCCATCCCCCTCTCTCTCCATGCCTCTCTCTCTCTCTCTGTCTGTTCAGTAGTCTGATTGAGGGTGAAATACGAGGGGGCTGCAGCTGGAGGGGGCCACCATGCCTGGTAATTACATCTATTTTTATGACCCGTGCTAATGGCCCTCAGGGTGAGGGAAACAATAATAAATTAATAGAATATGAACTCCCGCTCAACAGAAATCTCCAGCATTTCATTTTGGGCGATCCTCTGCTCTGGCAGATGAAATGCCACCCTGATCAATCTGACGAGGGGTGGACCCAGAGGCAGCCGGCGCGGGGTTGCCTGCCTGGTCTGCCCCCCTCTCACCCCACTCAGATTAGAAGCGGTCTGTCAGAGATAAGGAGGATGGGGATTTTGGCTCCCCCAATTGGCTTTTTACAGTTGTATCCACAATAACAAACTAAGAATCATTAGATAAACCAAAACATATTTCTACATCTGTACGTCTTTATAGGATTCTCAGATGAGAGCTTAGAGGACAGAGGAATGAGACTGTAGCAGGGCTGTTTTGACAGGGATATTGTTTGAGCATGCAAATTCAAAATAGATAAGTCAGGCCAACGGTGAGGGAGCAGATCAGGACAAGCTGAGGGAAATGATCTGTCAAAGAAAACAGATTTATTCTTGTGTTATGACTCTCATATGTGATTTATACAAAATAAGGCAGTGAAACCCTATTCCAGATTTGCCTTTATCAGCCAGAAAGACCGGCCAAGCTTGTCAATGTTGTTGAACCCGTTTCAAGTGGCCATGTTTATTGAGCTCCATAAACGCAAGCAATAAACTGGTGGGATTTTATACTGTGCCAAGCCAAGGACAGGGCTCCTTGTAAGAAAGCAGCTTGGGCATGAAGTGAATTAGTCTACTGTTGAAATCGTTCATGGTCTTCAGTGTCTGGACAAGAGGCGAGAAGAGACCATGTTCCCTTTCCACAGCCACCACATGTCTGTCTGTCACCCTTTGTAATCCCAGGGATAGAGACATTTCTCCTCGGGACTTCTTGTCCACATGTAAGGAGAAGGTACATTGTGGTGAAAATGTGATACAGTATAGATGATTCACTATAACCAACTGTATGTTGAAGTTCTCTTGTGTTTACTGGAGAAAAAAAATACTATCATGTAATGTAAAAACGTTATAATATTTAAGGACGATTCTCTCCTAACTTCACAATTCCCTATATGAAAGCTTCCTTATTCAAAATGGAAAAAAAAAGTGATCTCAGAAATGCATTTCTTGCCCTCTGCTAGCTTACTCACCCAATGGACTCAGCAGTCGAGTGGAAAAGGGCCTTCAACCACACAGACAGGTCTCTCAGATTTGGTCAATATTGTGTCATGTTTGGTCAAACCCCACCAAGGCAGTGGTGTGGAAATGAAGATGTAAATATTGATATTTCATTAGAGGAAATCACCCACTCCGACGGCACTTAACCGGGCTGCCTTTGGAACGCGGCGGCCAGAGTGCCATGTGACCTGCGGAGTCGGCAAGTCACTTCATTACTCGATTAAATTGAGCGGAAAACGGCAAGGCAACGACACGAGATTCCATTTGGAGCCATAATTTAGGCCCTGAAGAGAGAGACAGAGCAGGGGGAAAACACCACCTCTCCATCTCACAACACCGGATTAAATTCAAGGACTTTTAACGTCAAACGTAATTGCAGGCTGCTGTGTTCAGTGTGTGCATATTGCTGAGAGGTGTCTGGTATATCAGAAGAATTCTGCATTCTCTCGTACAAATCTAGAACAAATGCTTTCTTTGTGCTGTCACATTGAGGCCAAGGTGTTTGTTCTGCTTGAGTCCTCCTTGGCATTAAAAGTGTGCACAAAGCCTGGGCTGTGATTGCAATGCCAACCTTACGCAGCAATCAGGCTGCACCTTGTCTACACTTGCGTGACAATTTCCTTGCGGTCAGTCCAGATTCTGTCTCACTAATGGCAAGGTAAGCCTACTCCAGTGCAGACAGGGAAATTTCACAGCAAAGGATTTATAATGCATTTTGAGGTGTGGTTGCACAGGAACCTGCACTAACCTGGACTTATGGCTTCCGCCTACAATTATATTAATATGTGCTCCTAGCAGGTTTGGTAAAGTGTCTGTATTTTGCTGGTCCTGTCTGTGGTTCACAGACCCCTGGCCACCCGGGTTGCCCTGCCCTGCCCTGGGCCCTGCACCTGTCTCTGTCTCTGTTTGATCAGCCTCCATTCTACTGAGTATTGATTTCCCTTCACATTGTGAAGGCCCTCACATTACGATCGCAATCTGTTAATGAATGTATCCTCCAGCTCTCCCCCTCCTGTGGTCATCACTATGATAAGGGAAATTGAACTCTCAGGTAGCCCCTTTCCTCTCTCTCTCCCTCTTTACTTTTTTCTATCTGTTTCTCCCCCCTTCTGTTTCTCTCCCCCTCCCTCCCTCCCTCCCTCTATCTTTCTCTCCCCCTCTCTCTATCTCTCTCTCCCTCCCCCTCTCCCTCCCTCCCATCCTCCCTCCCTCCCTCCCTCTTTCTCACCTGTGTGTGTGTGTGTGTGTGTGTGTGTGTGTGTGTGTGTGTGTGTGTGTGTGTGTGTGTGTGTGTGTGTGTGTGTGTGTGTGTGTGTGTGTGTGTGTGTGTGTGTGTGTGTGTGTGTGTGTGTCCACCACAGTGTCAGGGCTGGGGAGATAAATATCACCCTGTGACTCTGCCCCAATGAGATAATTTATATTTAAGAGTAAACATCAGGAGGAGGTGTGGTGAGTGGCCTGGTCAATAAAGTCATCTATCGCCTCTTAATCACCTGGGAGAAGATAGTATTGCAACAGTAAACTTGTAAAAGCAATTATTTTAATCAGGCGACGTCGGAGAGGGCTAATATGTTGTCAGAATGGGGCGCCGTGGGCACACTAGGCCAGGACAGGAGGGAGCGTGGGGAAGGAGGGAGCGTGGGGAAGGAGTTGGCGTGGGGAAGGAGGGAGTGTGGGGAAGGAGGGAGCGTGGGGAAGGAGGGGATGTGCCCAGTTTATTGACCACTGAAGGGTAGTAAGGGGGAGATGGCTATCTGTTCCTCTCTTCTGAATTCTCTCTCCTCATCTTCAGAGGATCTGTGTGGATGGTTGTTTTTATGTCCATATGTAGAGGTACTGTAGCAGTAGCAGCCTGTATGTTTTGGCTATATCAGTCCGTAAATACAGGACTATTAAAGGCCCAGTGTATTACTTTTGTGAAAAAATATTTTTTTCAAAAAAAGATATATATGATTTTTCAGTGGGTGCTGCAGCACCCTCAGCACCCCTATTTCCACCGGTTATTTTAGAAGGGGGAAATTACAGTGATCCAGACAATTTCATCTCATCCAGCTGCTGTTTGTCAGGAATGGGGACAGGATTTCTGCACCTATCCAGTGTATGTGACAATAAAACCTAATCATTTTTTAATTTTTTTTAAGCAGGCCTTTAGGGCAGGGTGACCCTTCGCTGTGTGTGTGTGTGTGCACGCGTGCGTGCGAGCGTGCATGTGTGTGTTTTGTGTTTGTGTGTTTTCATTACCTCCCCCTTCACCCAGCGCGGCCCTGAGTGTGTGTCATGTCCTCGACCCCTCCAATGAGGATCTGTCTCAGTGCTAATCCCACTCACACCAATAGCAGTGTGACAGGAAACAAGGGCTGACCAGACGGCTTTGTGTCTCTCAGACCTTTGCACCGATTTACTGCCTTTACTTACAGTAAAGCCCACTGGAGTGCTGTGACACCCATTTCAGAGAGGACCTTCCAGAGTGCATTTAAAATGAAACACCTCTCCTGCTAACATGTGCCGTGGCATGTACTGTAGTCAGCTGGGGTGGAACCAACAACTCATGTTTTGGTTACTGATCAGATCTGTCCATGAGAAAAGACCTTGAAAGTGGACGGTACATCTTCGGCTTCACAGTGTTTTGATTAAAATAATCTGAGTGCCGTTGTTAACCTGCTGATGTTCATTTAATAGTTCACCCTTTATTTGAGATAATGGCATTGATCTATCGACAACGTGTGAATATATAGAGCCCATTCAATTATTTTCACTGTTTTCTATTTCATCTTGAGGGCAAAGCAGGAGCTGGAAACACACTCTTTCACACACTCACACACACACACACACACACACACACACACACACACACACACACACACACACACACACATACAAACACACACACACACACACAAAATGATATAAGTGCCAGTGCATTGTAGTGCAGGTAACTGCAGGTGAGATAGATTCTCAGAGTGTTCTCTTCTGTCTCCCCAGGCTTCTCCACGCTGTCCCTGGCAGACCAGATGAGTCTACTGCAGAGTGCCTGGATGGAGATCCTGATCCTGAGCATCGTGTTCCGCTCGCTGCCCTACGAGGACGAGCTGGTGTATGCAGAGGACTACATCATGGACGAGGAACACTCACGGCTCACGGGCCTGCTCGACCTCTACGTGTCCATCCTGCAACTCGTTCGCAAGTACAAGAAGCTCAAGGTGGAGAAGGAGGAGTTTGTCACCCTCAAGGCCATCGCTCTCGCCAACTCAGGTAGGACAATATACACCACCTCAGTATAGAGCGTAAATAAGATGGCAAACAGGGATGATAGGTGAATATCTGGATATTCCATTCTTTACAAGTATTTGTAATTGATGCAATATGACAAGAACAATTAATGTAAAAAAAAACTATACCATTTCTAATTTAAGGTAATATTGTATTTTTGCAACAAACAAATCACAGTATGATTTTTCAGTATTTTATGGACAATATTATATTGTAAAATGGGCAATCACAAGCAATATACACATGTAGGAAGTAATTATAATTGGGACTTTTTAACTTTTTGTAGTCATTTTATGAATGAATCTAGTGTTTATACATTTTAGGACACATTTCATTCATCTCAAAGACTATCATACATCAAAGCTAGAGCAAGTGTTAGTTTCAAATGAACAAGCTATTACTATTAAATTTGTTCTGAAATTTTAAAACACATTAATTTAGCCAACACATCAAAAATGATTTGTGTTCCTTATGGGGTTCTTTTAAATGTAAAAACAAAAATTACATTTACATTGCACAAATGCAGAAAGCTGCTTCTAATTTTATATTGGAATATTATCTTACTCATAATAATAAAAAAAAATCATTTGTATTTGTTAATCATCTCCATTACATTAATATACATGAAATATATATATTTATATATCTATCTCATGACCAAAATGTCATGTCAGGGTTTAAAGTAGAGTTGTTGACTTTACCCTTTAGTTTGGAGTGAGAGATATAGAGAAGGAGGGGAGGAGGGGAGGACTGAGCTTTTAATTGAAAGCCTTCCATGTTGTGATATTTCTCCATCCATCCCTCTCTATCTCCATAACAGAAGCTGCAGGGCACGCCAGCCATGGGAGATAAATATAGCATTTCATTAGGACCACAAAGCCTGTCAATAAAATGTGTTAAGTCGAATGGAATGAGTATCAGGGAGTGATGGTTCTCGTTTGTTCCAATGCGAAGACGGCGCACTCGTATCGACAGGCTGCTTTTGAGAAGGCAGGGCCTGTCCCTCTCTGATCAATGCCTGGCTGGGCCACAGGCGTGCTTTCTTTTTTTTGTCTGCCTGACAAATGAAAATGCTGATGGTGGGCTTTGCTTTGCTTTCAGACGGCAGATCTTTGTTGGGGGGTGGGGCGGGTGAGGTGGGGAAGGCAGGGGAGGGAGTGAGGCCTTGTGTCGGGGTGGGGAGGGGGCGTCCAGAACGTTTGAGCAAGGTCTCTGTGAGATTCCTCTCCCGGGAGCCCCTCTGTCTGACAGCTGTGAAAATTCATAGCGATTGATTTTGTAATTAGCAGTTTATCAATGGGATCGACGTGGGCTCTCTGATGGATTGCAAGGAAATTGTTTCTTCAAAGTTGTTTTTTTAAACCCATCCCCTCCTCCAAAGCCTACATGCTGCTCTCTCCCTCTCTCTCCCTCTCTCTCCCTCTCTCTCTCCCTCTCTCTCTCCCTCCCTCTTCTCTCTCTCTCTCCCTCTCTCTCTCTCTCTCTCTCTCCCTCTCCCTCCTCCTCTCTTTCTCTCTCTCTCTCTCTCTCCCTCCCCCCCTCTCTCTCTCTCTCTCTCTCTCTCTCTCTCTCTCTACCCCTCTCTTTCTCTCTCCCTCCCTCCCTCTCTCTCCCCCTCTCTCTCTCCCTCTCTCTCTCTCTCTCTCTCTCTCTCTCTCTCTCTCTCTCTCTCTCTCTCTCTCTCTCTCTCTCACTCTCCCCCTCTCTCTCTCTCTCTCTCTCTCTCTCTCTCTCTCTCTCTCTCTCTCTCTCTCTCTCTCTCTCTCTCTCTCTCTCTCTCTCTCTCTCCCTCCCTCTCTCTCTCTCTCTCAATTCAATTCAATTCAATTTAAGGGCTTTATTGGCATGGGAAACGTATGTTAACATTGCCAAAGCAAGTGAAGTAGATAGTAAACAAATGTGAAATAAACAATACATATTAACAGGAAACATTACACTCAGAAGTTCCAAAAGTATAAAGACATTATAATGTCATATTATGTATATATACAGTGTTGAAACAATGTGCAAATAGTTAAAGTACAAATGGGAAAATAAATAAACATAAATATGGGTTGTATTTACAATGGTGTTTGTTCTTCACTGGTTGCCCTTTTCTTGTGGCAACACCTCTCTCTCTCTCTCTCTCCCTCCCTCTCTCTCGCTCTCTCTCTTTCTATTGCTCTCTTTTCTTCTCATCTGGTCTCTAGCTCTCTTTATCTTTCCTTCTTGCCTGCACTTCACCTTGAGACCTTTGTCCCCTTGCTCACTTACTCTTGGGATCAGATCAGTTTAATGGCTAAAATTTCAAACACACACACACACACTAATGTCTCTGATATATTTATTAGTTCTATGATTTATCACGGTAATTAAAATGCATTTAATTGCTAATAATTTGTCAGTGCATTGACTTGTCTAGATTTCCTAATATCCTGTTTATCACTGACTGATCCTGTTTGACACAAACAGGAGAAACAGTAGTCAGTTAGCTCTCTGACTTCCTGGTGATTTTCCCTTTTGTTCTTCTATTCTGCTCATCCCCCCCACCCACCCCATTCACTTTCCAAAACGACCTACTTCCTTTTACCGCTGTGGATTGGAAAGCGTCAGGGTGAGAAATGTCTCAAGGTCTTGAGAATACAGTTGTTCCAGTCAATGAATTTAGGATGAAGTCTGAAATCTGTTTAGCCTTTTATTGTCCCGCGTGGTGAAATATGCACCGCCAAGGTGAGACGAGTCAGGCGACCAATGACACGCCATCTCACGAGTGCCAGACACTGGTTAACCACTTAGATAACCACAACCCCAGTCTAGAGAGAGAGAGAGAGAGAGAGAGAGAGAGAGAGAGAGAGAGAGAGAGGGAGGAGGCAGAGAGAGAGAGAGGCAGAGAGGGAGAAAGAGATAAATTAAAAGTGAGTGTTGCAACATTCTGCACATACAGTAAAAGTAGCCGTGAACAATGCAGTACACCGCGGCACATCAGAGAGAGAGAGAGAGTGACTGCAATGAGTCAGAGAGAAAACCCTCTGAGACTGAAAGAAGGTCAGGGAGGATGTGGGCTAAAGAGTCAGTATGAGACACATGGTGGTTGTTGTTGATGTAGTTTAACTGTTACAGGCCTACATACATGTAGTTTCACTGTTACAGGCCTACATACATGTAGTTACACTGGTTAAATCAGAATTTATATCATTCATTTGATATGATAATCAATCTGTCAAAATATGGTTTCCAGCTAGCTAAAGCGCTAACAGTCCTATGATAATGTAATCAAATGTACAATAGTATTTACTTTCATTCCATTATTTGAGCTACATGTTTCTGTGAGAGAAGAGGGAGGAAATGAATGACAATGTGAAGGAAGTATCATTTCCTTATTGAAGCTAGTTTATACCATCCGATTCCCAGATGGAGTGTTTATAAGAAAACAATCTATTCCGGAGCTGTCCTTTGGAACAGTGAGGTGTTTAATGTGTGATCATTCACTGGGGATTGGCTGCTATTCATTCCATTGTGTGCTCCAGGAATCAGCAGGATTACATTGATTTTCAGTCTCATTGGTCAAAGGCCATATGAAAATCAAACCCAGGGCACCAGGCAAAAAAAATACATTAAGCTTTGTGTTTTTCTTTACATTCTATTGTTTATCTTGTCGCAGTGTTAATTATGCTGATAACGTGTCCCATAGCTGACTGCACTGATAGATCAGTAGTCCCGGCCCAGCCATGTTTTACTTTAGCAAAAATACAATTGAGAGGATGTGTTACTGTTTACAGAACTATTTTACATTTCAATATATCAAGAAATGGTTTGTGTTGTCATTGTATCTCTGAAGATATTAACATAAGACTCATGTTGAAGAGCCCTCTCTCACTGACCCTGTCCCTCCCTCTCCTCTCCAGACTCCATGCATATAGAGGACGTGGAGGCGGTGCAGAAGCTCCAGGATGCGCTCCACGAGGCCCTGCAGGACTACGAAAGCAGCCAACATCAGGAGGACCCCCGGCGGGCAGGCAAGCTGCTCATGACCCTGCCCCTGCTGCGCCAGACCGCCACCAAGGCCGTGCAGCACTTTTACAGCATCAAGGTGCAGGGCAAGGTGCCCATGCACAAACTCTTCCTGGAGATGCTGGAGGCCAAGGTCTGATGGAGGAGCAGGTGCCCCCTGTGAAGGCGATTGGGACAGGGACAGGAACGGGGACGGTGGTGTGGATGGGGCAATGCAGACAGAGCGACATGGACAGAAGGGACTCAGGACAGGAGAGGGACACCCTGCTGACTGAGACAGGAGACAGACTGACCTCTCTTGCTCTCCGCCCCCTCGGACCCCCAGACATTAAAAAAATTTAAAATAAAGAAGAACAAATGCAAAACTTGGTTATAAGTATAAATATAAAATGATGCAGATTAATTTAAAATATATAAGAAATACTATGTACAGTAATCATTTTGTTTTGTTTATGGTCTGTGGTCATACTGTATGTGAAGGATCTCCCCTCTCTCTATATCTTCAGAAGGAATAATTGCAGGCTCTTAATTAAGATGGTTTGATTTCTAGTCAGAACCTCAGGACATCTCCAAATGTGTTCTGATGACAACACACATGTCAACCACTATGAACAGACTCACTTGTTAGACAGTTATTTCACCTCCTGGACTTGACCAGGACATGTACTGTATATATGTATTAATAATGGAAAACTGAGTGTACAGTTAAGTCTGGTGAACACGACAGCCATTTTCTCTCGTTCTCCTTCTTGGGGAAAAAAAAGAAAGAAAGAAAGAAAGAATAAAAATGGTTACCTAAATGTGAGCTCTATTGATCTAAATGCCCTTGAATATACCTCTTCATAGCAGTGAGCTGTGTGATATGGATCGGTCTCAGACAGGAAGAAGACAAACTGGTCACATGACATGTTTAACCAAACTAGCGTAGGCAGGTAGTCAGTCGTCTTATTCTGTAGTAACTCAGCAATAAAGGGAGCCGTGCCATGGGCAAGCCATGTTAAACCTCCTCTACCCTCTGCTTCACAATGCTGCTGTCTGTCTGTCTGTCACTATAAGACCCATGTGTCCCGGCATTGGACACACCACTCGCCTGTTGCACTGTAGTGTTTCTCCTCTGTAGATGTTGTTGTTGATGTTACTCTATCTCAAACCCCACATTTGGTCATTGTTCAAGCCGATGGAAATTGCCTCTTGGCAACTGAGCGAATGACCTGATTTGGGCAGGCTGAAAGTTGATGAGTGGGTTTGGGGCGGAGGTATCAAAGGATTTATTCTGAGTGGCAGAAGTCCAGGAGATTCCATGTTCAAACAATCAGAGGCCCATATGTCAAACGCTCTATTTTGGGTCCTTTAAGACCGTGACAGAGTCCTCCCACACACAGGGCGCAAGGTACCCAGCATCTGCTATCACCATTTTAGAAGCTGCCGGTCTTTTTATAGCTGGGGCTGCCTTTATGGAGCTCCATCCAAACGGAGGTGAATGGCAGGTGCAGTGCAGTGATGTGTTGGTAGCCAGCGCCTTGCGCTGACTGGGGGTATTTTTAACCCAGAAGGAGGTTATTGGCGTAGCTGTCTGCCTGCTCTCTACTGTGCTGCTCTGCCTCCCTCCAGGAGTACAGTAGACACGTGGAGCGCTGCTTGACTCCATGTTGACACAGTAGCTGTGGTGTAACACCTCCCAACAGGCCAGGAGACAGACAGGCATTCTTAAAGATGGCAATTCACCCCCCAAGGTGCTCTTGTGAGAAGCCATGCAGACTACAAAGTGTCAGCATGTTTCAAAGGGTAGCACCAGTCCTACGGTGTGTCTATACAACGTGTGATCTCTGGTGGGAAAGTGAGTAGAGGGGCTCCATTCTCCCTGTGTGTAAGCAGGTCGACCTCCATGGTGCATGCTGGGACCTGTAGTTCAGTACTGTAGACTCATGCTGCTCTTGTTCTCAAAGGGAGAGAATGTGGTGGGAGGGGAATGCTTATACTACTGACGTGATTTATGTGAAGTGATAAATTGTGGCACTGTCACAATATGATACTGTGATCAAATGAATCCCTGACATTGCAGATGGGATGGTCGCCACTCTGCTTGTAATATCATTGGCCAGCGTTAATCCGGCAGTACCCTCTTTTACTGCAGCCCAATTGGCCACTTAATCGAGGATGACTACACACCCCGGCACCTAATCATCCCAACTTGAACTAGCCGCTGTTCACTTAACAGGCTCCACTTTAGAAGGTGACAATGTAACTTGAGTTATTTTACTGTTGTGCAATACAAGGACTGATTCTGACTGAAACCATGCTGAAAGCATGCATTTACTAAGATTTGGGACAATTTGATCAACATTTCAATATTACTCAAAATAACTCTAATCAAAATAAATATCACAACTATATTTTCTTTGCTCGGCTGTAAAATGCAAGTGTTTTAATGGACAAGTACAGATTAAACACATCAAACAGTTTAGCAGAAATACTTTACAACAAGCTTTTTGTAATGATGCAAAATTCACACCCAACACGATGCAACGTAAACTCCAGGCACTTCCCCTCAATGCTTCACATCTTACATTCAAACCCTGGTTCTATATAATGTGTATATATCTCAATGTCAATAGTTACTGGACAGTAGCCTGTACAGTAGGTTGCCGAGTTACAACAGTTAAAAATAACGTACGGTATGCAGCGTCCTGCTGACTACTACCTCATCACTATTGTCCATACTTTTGATTTCAAGACTTACTCTTCAACATCATGACTGTATTGAAACATACCTGAGCCGTCCACGTTTCTATCAAAGATTTATTGTCTAGAAATGCTCCTGCCAAGATATTTGTAATTGTAGTCACCAGTTGTCTCTTACCCTCCATATGTCTGTTTGTAAAGGTACAGCATGCTTAAAGTTGACCTCATGAGTTGGCCATCAGTGGGCGTGACACCCATTTTGGTTATGAAGCGGGTACATGTTTTTATTAACATCAGTGTGTCAGAATTGGTCCCTTGATGATAAAATTGCAGTAAGGAACAGGTACTTTAAATTATTTCCTGCTCCTACATATACATATTTATGGTGTGAATTATATCATTTGGAAACAGTGTACATTGATATCTCTGATTGTTAAATCATCTATATCTGTGTAACTTTTATGTTTTGATTTCCTAAAAGGAACAAATAATTAAATAACTCCCAGAAGTCTGTGATTCATTTCTTATCCAACTACACTGTTGATTATGTTAAAAGATCCCAAGCAAACCTGACCACATCACATACTAGTATTGAGAAATAGTGCATTTATAAAGTCACATTTGTAAAGATGAGGGATCATCTTTATTATTAATATCATTAGACTCAGAAAGTGGATCAGACAGAATACATCTATTTCTGTGTATTAACCACGTGCTGTATAATAATAATATGCCATTTAGCAGACGCTTTTATCCAAAGCGACTTACAGTCATGCGTGCATACATTTTTACGTATGGGTGGTCCCGGGGATCGAACCCACTACCCTGGCGTTACAAGCGCCATGCTCTACCAATTGAGCTACGTAGCACCCTGTATGACATTTGGCCTTCATCCATGTTTTACTCTCTCATGTCTAGGCTAGGCTACTTACTCATTCAGCTTGCAGAGTAACCTTAATCCCAACTCCATCCTCCCCTCAGTGTATTTACCCAATCTGCAGAGACACTAGCATGCTCGTCCACAGGGTTTACAGACACTCAGATTGTGCCTGACTTAATGCTGTGAATTCAGGAGCGTGAGAGCAGAGAGCAGCAGGCCACCGGCGACGGGCAGATGAGCTAACAGCCCCAGCCTCCACTGAGCCAGACCAGGAGCTGTGGACGTGAACCATAGAAAATGCATCCGTCACAGAAAACAGGCAGACACGCTAACACTACCGGGGGAAGGGGGAGGACTGGGATGGGAGGGGTGGGGTTGGTGTGGTGGAGGGGAGATGGATCCATCATTTCAGGAAGCTGAGATTCCTGGGACTTGAGTATTCCCTGCTCTATATAATTATAAGAGGCAATTTCCTTTTTTGAAATAATGTCTCGGTAACCAATTAATTGTAATAATCCTCTATGTTGAAACTGCAGTGTTAAAGGACACCAGACAGTGCCGGGGTGATGGTGGATTCAGGTTGACTGAAGGAAGAAAGGAAAGAAAAGGGGGATGTATTCTCTCTCTGGTAGCTCCTACACATACTGTGTACATATCTGAGATGTAATGGGTACATTAAGAGTAATGGTATTTTCATGCAACATGAGGATCCTCCAGGCTCTCCAGTTATCCCAAGCTGTACAGCACCCTCTCAACTGATAACAGGCAGCTGTACATCCAGCCAGCCATTGACGAGTAAAAACACCTTTCATTAGGGCTACCACGCATCTCATCAGAATGCAATCTCCATCACAGCTGTATGACAGCTGTGTATTGCTTAAGTGTGTTTCATTATTCTCTGAGCAGCACTGATGATGGGGAGGGAAAGGATTACACTTCAGTGTGAGTGATAGGGTTTGAACAGAGCTGCTGCACACACTTTCCATCAACCAAAGGCTCAAATTACACTAAGGATGAAAACGGAGCGCGCAAATACCCAGGAGAACTTGTGGCACAGATATAGAGCATGGGCCACCATCTCTCGCTCTCTCTCACTCTCTTCCTCGCCCCTCCTCCCGCTCTCTCTCTTTCTCTCTCCCCCTCTCTCTCTCTCTCTCTCTCTCTCTCTCTCTCTCTCTCTCTCAGTCTCCCCTCACCCTGTCTAATCTTCCTCTTTTCTCTTCGTTTGAGTCCTCAGCTGCTCTGTACGATACGGTTGATCTTCCAGTCAGACTGATTTTTTTGTGTTTATTTATTGCTCCATTTGTGATAACAGGAGCGGGGCATATTTCACAGCCTAAGGGTATTAGTGTCTCTGACTGCACAATGTACAGAGAACTGTTACGTCACTGCAAAATGTACCTCCAAAAGTAGGGTCAAATACTGTAGTATTGTGTTAAATATAGGGTCCTCTTTTCAGGGGAAAAGCTGACCGTAAAGATTGTAGTGTCCAGTACTCAGGATCTGTGTTAGCGAATGTAAGTAGGGGCCAGGGGCCAGGGGCCAGTGATAGGTGTAGCTTTGGACCAATAGATCCCCCCGTCCTTTTAGCCTGGCATGGCTCCATCCACTGTGCCCAAATAAACACTGGCTCTACCATCACCCATCGATAGCCCAATATTTTGTGCTGTACACATGCTGTACAGAGTCCCTCAGGTGTACCTTGTACCTGATTCATCTCATCTACTGCATTGGACTACATAAAATAATATCTAACCCAAAAAAGTTAGCGTTTGCTCAAACTGATACATTTCTAATTGTGAAGATTTTGGTGAATCGCTGCCACATTATACCTACCTGTTACTCAAGCATAAGACGATCCATGAAGCCAACACCTCTGACCCTCCTTTGGACTCTGTGTGGCTAATCAATAGCCTCTAACTGCCTAGTAGGCAGACTGGGCTACAGCCCGTCTGAGATTTCCTCCACTCCCTGTCCATCTTCACTGTTTTAAGTGCATTTATCAGGTTACACGTCTACCCTGCTCTCCATTTAATGCATGGGAAGCAGGGGGGTCAAGCTGTTGTGCATACCTCATGGCCCTCACTGAACCAGCATCCAGGACTGTGCTCCTGAATATCCACTCAGGTGTCACACACAAGCACACACACATTAACACACACATGCACACATGCACAGTCACACACACACAGGGACTGGGGAAGAGTCAGCCGACACTCAATTGAAAACATAGCCCATTCTGGAGCCTGTATTTCAAAAGTGACACACCAGTCGAGTGCATCCTGTGAGGTGATATGGTTTCTGGACAGAGCGCTCACTGAGGTCATTCACACCAATTGGAGAGAGCTGCCTGAATGGCCCTGTCGTTTGAGCTGATCAACACCATAGAAATGAAGTGATCCACAAAATCCCCTGAGCAGTGGTCCTGAGGGACCAGACAGCGGGGAAAATCAGTCCTCAGAAGAGAGAAGCAGGCAGCCATGTATGTCCATATAACAGGGACTCTACTAGCCCACTAAAACGTAAGTGCACAGCACAAAATCACTGCATAAAAATGCACCTTTTTTGCTTAGAAGTATATCTAAGACAAAAACAATTGAGGCACGAACACAAACACTAGATAACCCCACCTGAAGTTTTGATCTTTCCTTTGAGATTTATATGGCTGGCTGTATCTTTATTTGCGTGGTTCTATGGTGCTGTGGGGGAGCAGAAATATCCCTGCTATCTGTGGAGTCTATCTTCTATTGCCAAAGCAAAGCCCTGCTGTGTGGTGGGACTTCTTCTCCCTCTGTTCTATTTTATTGCCTCTGCCATGTATTCACACGTTCTTATGGGCTTTTCCAATTTAGCCACTGGTTTGGAAATAATGACGGTAGATAAGGAGATCAGATAAACATGAATGAGTCCATCAAACGGAGAAAAACTCAGTTACACAGAGTGTGTGCTCACTTCACAGGAATTTAACACAATCACCCTGGCATTAAAGACCACTACTGTTAATGTGTACACTTACAGCTAGATAAAGACATTAGTTTGATAAATATGTGCAAGCACACTTGAGCATAGTACGTGCTGATTGTAGTATAGTATTGCTATACTTTTGCTTGGTTTTGTCATTTGTGTTTTCCTTGTAATACAGTATTTTTATCTACAATTTTGATGTCTCTTACATTGTATTTTCAGATGTGAATTAATTCAAATATATTCACCATTACCCAAAACCCAAATTAAACATGTATTCATATTTTTTCAATTTAAATCTGCAAAGGGTTTGTTTAAATGAAACATCATAGTCAATTACATGCTTTGTGTATAGACCCTATATATATAAACACATTTCAATTAAGTAAATTAGAACCAATCCTTACTCAGCAAGATCTTTGCATTGTGCTCATATATTTATTTTGAGATATACAGAATATCACCAGTTCATGCATGTGTTTGTTGTGACCATGTGACTCTCTCAGTGATAGTGACAGTGGCAGTAGTGACAGTGGCAGGATGGGGATTTTACTTTCTTCAGTTTCAGGGGGACTTGCAGGCAGAGTTCAGGCTCCCCAGCCAGAGAGTAAAATGGTTAGGAGTAAATCACGGGGAGAAGCCAGGGATGAACGTGACCTTTTCTGCATGTCAACCAAAGGTTAGCAATCTCGACTGGCCTTAAAGGAAAGGCACTTGTATGCCATAATGGAGGAGGCCCCTGCTTATTCCTGCGAACAGGTCGAGATCAGGTCCAATCCCGGGAGAATAGCCCTGGTTGCTGTGGAATTCTTTCTGCAAACCCACATACATACTGTCTATCCTCTCTTTACCTTCCCCTTTGCCTCTCAGTCTCATTCTCTCTGGTCTCTCTCCCCTCTTCCCAACGCCTTTTGGTTTCTGATATCAAACAAAACATTTGAAGGCGTTTCTAGCAAATAAAAGTACTGTGTGTTGCTGCTCAGATTTCCTTTGTATACAAAAAGGAGGGTGAAAATATTGCAGGTCAAAGACAAAACATATATATCATAAGTACAGTATCTTAGAATATATTTACATACATTTCCTACCATTTGTATTTGAGGAGGTTTAAGTGTCAAACATGTAAGGAGAGGATAAGAATGCATTTGATATAGTGAAATAGACGATCATGATCAACTGCCTAAAACATAGAGAGGAAATCACCCGTTCCTTATCCTCTTACGAGACATAGAAATCGTATAGATATTGGAATGGTACTTTGTCTGGAGACTATAGGCATGTTGTACATCTTAGAACACATATGACCGCTCCTAATTCACACATTTATATTCATAAACAGGATTTTGTATTTAAAATATGACTCATAAACCATGATATATGGAAATTGACAGATCATATGTGATTCCTGAATTAAAAACCATATAGATGACATGTTTGATGTCCTTTCCTCCCATCTCTCCTTGCCTGAGAAAGGAGCCTTGACCATGCAGGTAATTTACAGTGTTATGGAATGAGTGCAAAACATGCTGTAAATAAATGAGTCGATTCATTTCATTTTAGAACAGGGGGAGGTTAGACGTCCCCCTCTCCCCCTTCACAGTGCATGTCTGTATATCACAAAGAGAGAAGGGGACGGCAAATGGGGCACAAGCAAAACTATGCAGTCCATTTGCTAATTTCAATATGGTGTCCGTCTGTGTGGGTATGATCTTGGGCATGGTATGGTACGGAAGCAACCCCCCCGCCTTAGCTCACCACTCTCCCTGTTTCCCCTACGTCCCTTTGACCTTGCTCTCAATCGCACAGAGACCTAATAAACACACACAGACATGCACACATGCACGCACAGATGCACACACAAACACCGCACACACATACACACACATACACACATGCACAGATGCTACCATTGATGTGTTATGGAACTAAAGACATTTAGGAAGCCTTTTCAAACCTTATTAAAGGCTTGGTGTAATTACATGTCGACAAATCCTACACACAATAATGAGTCTTTTCTGATCAAAAAGGGTACAGTATTTGTCTATAACTAATATTTAACTAGTACTCTAAAGAAAGGGTTCAATGCATTGTGTTTGTATGTAAAAGATCCCCCAAAAAAAATAATTGCATATGAGTTCTAAATTCATTAGTTCATGAAGTAAAAACGACGTTCTCTTTGTCTCAATGTTTTCTTAGTGTTAAAGGAAAAAATATGTCACAGTGCTCTATGAGATATATATTTTTAACAAGACATTGTAGAATGTGTCTTTTACATTGTCAATCTAGAATATACCATGTGATACACAAAAGATACCTATGTCAATTCCTGACATCCATCAAAACTATCATGCTAAAGCTGCAGGGCTGGACTATTGTCTTTGTGTAGTTAAAGCTCATATATCGGCAGGTATTTTGGGAGACTTTTCACTGGAATTAACACTATCACTACACAGCTAATGAGAATGGTCAGTGAATAGATTCTTGAGGAAATCCCAATAAGAGATTTACTAGGTGTATGTAGCCTGTCCTTAGTCTCTGTCTGCAGCTGCGACATGTAACATGCATGGGCATGTTTGGATAGCCCTGATTGACTCAGTAACTGTTCTGTGGTGATGTGGCTAGAATGATTGCACAGTTGCGCTACATGATACATGTACAGTCAGGGAAAAAAGTATTTGATCCCCTGCTGATTTTGTACGTTTTCCCACTGACAAAGACATGATCAGTCTATAATTTTAATGGTAGGTTTATTTGAACAGTGAGAGACAGAATAACAACAAAAAAATCCAGAAAAACGCATGTCAAAAATGTTAGAAATTGATTAGCATTTTAATGAGGGAAATAAGTATTTGACCCCTCTGCAAAACATGACTTAGTTTTTATTATTTAGTCATTTAGCACGCTCCCGACAAAGAAATTAGGGTTAAGTGCCTTGCTCAAGGGCACAGAACACCAGGCTCGGGATTAGAACCTTTCTCTGGCACAACTCTAACCACTAAGCACCTGCCGCACTTGGTGGCAAAACCCTTGTTGGCAATCACAGAGGTCAGACGTTTCTTGTAGTTGGCCACCAGGTTTGCACACATCTCAGGAGGGATTTTGTCCCACTCCTCTTTGCAGATCTTCTCCAAGTCATTAAGGTTTCGAGCCTGACGTTTGGCAACTCGAACCTTCAGCTCCCTCCACAGATTTTCTATGGGATTAAGGTCTGGAGACTGACTAGGCCACTCCAGGACCTTAATGTGCTTCTTCTTGAGCCACACCTTTGTTGCCTTGGCCGTGTGTTTTGGGTCATTGTCATGCTGGAATACCCATCCACGACCCATTTTCAATGCCCTGGCTGAGGGAAGGAGGTTCTCACCCAAGATTTGACGGTACATGGCCCCGTCCATCGTCCCTTTGTTGCGGTGAAGTTGTCCTGTCCCCTTAGCAGAAAAACACCCCCAAAAGCATAATGTTTCCACCTCCATGTTTGACGGTGGGGATGGTGTTCTTGGGGTCATAGGCAGCATTCCTCCTCCTCCAAACACGGCGAGTTGAGTTGATGCCAAAGAGCTCCATTTTGGTTTCATCTGACCACAACACTTTCACCCAGTTCTCCTCTGAATCATTCAGACGTTCATTGGCAAACTTCAGACGGGCCTGTATATGTGCTTTCTTGAGCAGGGGGACCTTGCGGGCGCTGCAGGATTTCAGTCCTTCACAGCGTAGTGTGTTACCAATTGTTTTCTTGGTGACTATGGTCCCAGCTGCCTTGAGATCATTGACAAGATCCTCCCGTGTAGTTCTGGGCTGATTCCTCACTGTTCTCATGATCATTGCAACTCTACGAGGTGAGATCTTGCATGGAGCCCCAGGCCGAGGGAGATTGACAGTTATTTTGTGTTTCTTTCATTTGCAAATAATCACACCAACTGTTGTCACCTTCTCACCAAGCTGCTTGGCGATGGTCTTGTAGCCCATTCCAGCCTTGTGTAGGTCTACAATCTTGTCCCTGACATCCTTGGAGAGCTCTTTGGTCTTGGCCATGGTGGAGAGTTTGGAATCTGATTGATTGATTGCTTCTGTGGACAGGTGTCCTTTATACAGGTAACAAGCTGAGATTAGGAGCACTCCTTTTAAGAGTGTGCTCCTAATCTCAGCTCGTTACCTGTATAAAAGACACCTGGGAGCCAGAAATCTTTCTGATTGAGAGGGAGTTCAAATACTTATTTCCCTCATTCAAATGCAGATCAATTTATAACATTTTTGACATGCGTTTTCCTGTATTTTTTTGTTGTTATTCTGTCTCTCACTGTTCAAATAAACCTACTTTTAAAATTATAGACTGATCATTTCTTTGTCAGTGGGCAAACGTACAAAATCAGCAGGGGATCAAATACTTTTTTCCCTCACTGTATCATCATACTGGAGAGCTAGTGAATGAGGATTGCCCCTATGTATAAGAAGTGTATCTAATTTAAAATGAATAATTAAAAAAAATAGAAATGACAGTAATATGATTCTTTTTTCTTCAGCTAGCTCCATGCTCTATGATGATGGAGCTGGTTATGCTGACATTTGGCCCCAGACATGGAGACTAACTGACTGCTTTTTAAAACTTTACATAAACCATGATTTAAACCCTCCAATAAAACTCTCTATAGTTGTTACTGTTTCCTTCGTGTGTGTGTGTATGTGTGTGTGTGTGTGTGTGTTGTGTGTGTGTGTGTGTGTGTGTGTGTGTGTGTGTGTGTATGTGTGTGTGTGTGTGTGTGTGTGTGTGTGTTTGTGTGTGTATGTGTGTGTGTGTGTGTGTGTGTGTGTGTGTGTGTGTGTGTGTGTGTGTGTGTGTGTGTGTGTGTGTGTGTGTGTGCGTGTGTGTGTGTGTGTGTGTGTGTGTGTGTGTGTGGGAGGGGATGGGTGTTGAGGTAAAACAGAGGAAATATTACACAATCGTCTAATCATTACTGTAATTAGATTTCCCAGGATAGCTCAATTAAGTCATACTGCTCCAGGGAACACAGTGGTTTGTGGTTTGACACTCACAAGGGGTCCAGTCTGTTAAGTAAGAAAAAGGAATACAACTATTAATATGGCCACAATATCCATTTAACGAAGAAATAATTTTAGGCCTGCCAGTTAGGTGTGTATCATATGTTTTTAACCAGTTTGTGCTGCTCAAGGACAGGTAAAGGTAGCTTTCTCGTCTCTCTGGCTCTGACCGACGCTCCATGTGAGATGAAGGACACAGTAACATGAGGACAGGCTTTTAACCTAATGTAATGTATTCTAATGAGAAGAGCTCCATCTATGGACCACCTGTTGAACTGCATTGAATAATAGAGGGCAGCTTGAAGGGAGGATTTGTCTGTTCGAGCTGGATCATGGCCTGTTTCTACAGCTTGGAATTAAATTGAACAATATCTAAAATTAAATGCTTGTACAGTACACTATTCCTACTGTCCAGTTTCTCTGAGTATAAATGATAGTCAGCTTGAACAATGTTGGAGGTCAGACAGTAGCTGTTATGATTGTTTATTTCTGTGAATCAGAACAAACATGAATATATTTGGAGGAATTGCATGTCATGCCGGGTGACAAAGGGAGATTCAGCACTTTTGTTGATATGTGGTTACATTACTGGCCTCAAGGCTGGCTTCCAGTTAAAATGCTCCAGTAACATTTCCTTTTATTTATATCCGTAGACCTTGGCTGAAGTAAATGAATTGAGACAAGTGTGAGGAGCCGATGTTACGAACAATTTCTTCCTGACATCGGGAAATGAGTATGTGCGAGACATTCAACTCTTTCACTGCCAGTGTCTGACAGGTAGCAGCCCCAGTAAGGCGGGATTCAATGTCGGCAGGGAAAACGCATCAACGTGAAAGTCGTTGTGTGAGAGACAGCCATATCTGTCAGGGGTGGGCAGAATATGTTTCAACTCTGTGTACAGTGAGCGCACCCCCTCACACGGTGAGATTAGCAGTCTGAACCGCGGTCCACCGCACTGCACAAAACTCTACAGGGGTCATTCCTGCAGCCTACCTTAAATTTACTGCCTCTTTTAATATTCTGTCATAGTTAAACATTTTATTGCTCTTTTTTATGACCATATTCTTATGTCCCAAGCTTATGAACTTTTCTATGCAAATCACCGACTTCTCTCCCTATCTCCACAAAAGTGGTGGTGGAAGTGTTTTCTGGCATCCCTTTTGTTTGGGAAGGAAATTAGTCATTATAGCCTAGTCCCCATTCTGTGAACAGGGCTGCTCTTCATACAAACATATAATTATTTGTTGTGTTTTCCCAAGTCCATTGCTGTAGGGCTGGTGTGAGCTGAGCAGAGCAGAGAGCTGGCCATTAAACTATGGGAAGTATACTGTGTGTTCCTGCTCCAACATATTATTGCTCTGGTGGAGTTAATTGCAGCCCACATAAATATCTCCACCTCATTTGTCAAACTAAGTCTTTGCTTTAACTTTGTCGATTTCCTCTTAACCCCCCGAATTAGAGGCAGCAAAGGCCCTCACAGGAAGATAGAGGGAAGAGGGGACAGCTGTGGTCGGCTACAAATGACTGAAGAAACTGGTGCCTGTCTCAGCCATAAGGAATTCATGACCTCACCTCTCCACTGTGACTGTTTGCTCTTTGTGTTGGCCGTGGTAGGCTCAGGACAGGCAGAGGAGAGGAGCTTTATGTCTACACTACTGTAACGCTGGAGCATGGTGGTGAGAACTGAAACAAATCTTGAACCGATACAGTTTTTTCAGCCCTGTTTTTATTTGTCTTGAGTTTTCCTTGTGATTATACTGCACTGCTCTGGACTGTAACACACAGGGGACCTTGCTCCGAGAATGAGATCAACACTCACTTCACTGCTCTGTAATTTTACACTCCTTCCTCTAGTCCTCTCTCTCCATTTTAGTTTTCCTTTCTTTTTCCTCTGAGGCCAGACAAGCCAGTGGCGAGAGAGAGAAGGGGGGAGAGAGGATGAGCAGGAGATTTACAAGTGTGAATCTGCCACTTTGGGAAGGGGTTTATGAATACATTTAGATTTTGTCCTCTGACTTTGACTCCCAGTGCAGTGCTCTCCCAGTGCTACACAGAGAGAAGAGAACGTGGCCACTTTTTAAGATGAAGCAGTCGTGATTATTCCTAACCATTTTTTGTCTACGGCTGTATGGATTGTTGAGTGAAAGGCCAGTGGGGGAGGAAGGGAGCGGAGAGGCCCCGTGGAGAGCAGAGAGCCTCCTTACAGGATGCCAGAGGACTGACCAGTGGCCAGGGGCCCTAGCTATTTGTCCTGGTGCCATGGTGACTGTCTGGGTGTGATCAATATTATAGTACAATAGTAAAATCCTGCTATATGTATTCCACTACCTCTCTCCCTCTCTGCCCTCCCCCTCTCTCCCTCTCTGCCCTCCCCCTCTCTCCCTCTCTGCCCTCCCCCTCTCTCCCTCTCTGCCCTCCCCCTCTCTCCCTCTCTGCCCTCCCCCTCTCTCCCTGCCTCGCTCTCCATCACTCTCTGTCTCCTGCATGGTTTTTAATGGTAGTTGTTTGATTGGGGAAGGTGCTTTAAGGAGAGAGCGGGCTCGAAGAGGTTGATGTGGGTAGGTGCAGGGTAAGTGCTCCTGAATGGTCCTAATGAAGGTGGCAAATGGAGACATAAAGAGGGAATGGGTACACTTTTCACTTTGCTCTGACACCGTCGCTGCCCCACAAAGCCCTTGAGGGGGCATTTGGAAAGGGTGCGACCATGCTTAAAATTCCCTTCCTCCTCCTCAGACTCATTGTTGAGGATATTGACCTTGGAAAGGGGCGAGTATTGGAGAGGGGGTTGGGTGAGGGCCGGGATAGAGGTGCCTCTCTAGGTAGAGAATATGCACAGGTTAGTTGACCTACAGAGAAGCCACCCACTCATACAGTACAACATGCCTGCATGTGGCCAGCCTGAGCTTACACACACACACATCTCACGCACGTTGCTCACACACAGGAAGTCAGAGGAGAAATCGAAAGGCAAGTCACACAAATCAAAAGGCATCAACGAACATGGTATCATAACTGCTGGAATCAATCACTCCAATTTCAGGCCTCATCTCCTGCCCATGGCCATTGATTGGAGCATGCCATGGCCACACACAGCACTATCGAATCCATGGCCCAGAATGTGGGGTTCTCACATACACCCCTCCCCCCTGTCCCTCACCCTGACCCCGATCCATGTTAGACAAGTTCACCATCCTGTTCTCTCTCAGGCCCCAGTCAATGGGTGTCAATACTGTGGATTGGCTCAGCGACAGGGGCTGGAAGGGGAGTCGATGAGGTGCTGATAAGCGAGAGGCTGCTTTGTTTTAGTAATGACGGCTTAAACGAACGCCCCTGCCCCTTCCTTTAACCTGCAGCAACACCTCAAACACAACGGAGCATCAATAAAGGGCTGCTCGACATAAACCCTGATCTCTGTGTTAGATCAGGCATTCTGCATGTCCACAGAGCATTCACACTGTATTGGGAAAATACTGAATTTTTCAACTCTAAAGACTATACAATGGAGGTGATGGATAAGATACTGCATGGCTTGCAGGTTCTTCTATTATTCTGTAGTTTATGATACTTATGGGACATGAAGCATCCTCTCAAAGGAATACTTGTAGGATTCTGTTAAAAATGGTGCTGAGCATAAATGGGAGTAGTACTACAGAATAATCTACAGGGATTTATCCTGCAACACTCACTGGAATTAAGAGGGTAGAAATATATAGAATTTGGGGCTGTAAAATAGTTAATCTTATTTTTTTCGTGCTGGTTAATTGCTAGGTTAATGATATTTTATAATGTTACATTAACACAATTTAATACTCTTGGTTCTGCAATATCCAAAGTTCATTAGAAATTATAATATCTTACTGCTGATGGTGCAGCAGTCATTACATTTGTTGTAATTATGATCTACTCCTCAATAAGACAACAAGTTTGGAAAAAATAGTGCTGCTTTGACTTTATCTTGGACACACAGTCATGCGCACACACACACACACACACACAGTCTTGTACAGCTAACCTTGTGGGGACACACAATTCAGTCCCATTCAAAATCATATTTCCTAACCCTAACCCTAACCTTAACCTTAACCTTAACCTTAACCTTAACCTTAACCTTAACCTTAACCCTAACCTTAACCTTAACCTTAACCTTAACCTTAACCTTAACCTTAACCTTAACCTTAACCTTAACCCTGACCTTAACCCTAACCCTAACCTTAACCTTAACCTTAACCTTAACCTTAACCATAACTTTAACCCTAACCCTAACCCTAACCTTAACCTTAACCCTAACCCTAACCCTAACCATAACCCAAAAACCTAACCTTAACCCTAACCCTAACCTTAACCCTAACCCTTACCCTAACCCTAACCCTAACCCTAACCCTAACCCTAACCCTAACCCTAACCCTAACCCTAACCCTAACTCTAACCTTAACCTTAACCCTAACCCTAACCCTAACCCTAACCCTAACCCAAAAACCTAACCTTAACCCTAAACCTGAACCTAACCCTAGCTTCTAACCCTAACCCTAAAACTAACCCTAGCTCCTAACCCTAAAACTAACCCTAGCTCCTAACCCTAACCCTTAACATAATTCTAACCCTAACACTAATTCTAACCTTAACCCTAAACCCCCTAGAAATAGCATTTGACCTCATGGGGACTAACAAAATGTCCCCATTTGGTTGTTCTTCTGGTCCACACGAGAATAGTTAAACACGTCCACACAGACAGACAGACACACACACACACACTCAGACACACACACACTCAGACACACACACACACACACACACACACACACACACACACACACACACACACACACACACACAGACTATACTGTACACAAGAGACGGCACAGTTCAAACAGAAATCAGCATTGATTCACTCTGCTGCTTGTCTGGTCTGCTCAGTCCCTTGTCCCCACAACCAACCAATCACATCTCAATGTATTTCAATATGGCCACAAGAGACCCACGGTGCATGCTGAAACCATGCAGACTACTATTGCTGCCTCCTTGGCCAAACATTCTTGGTACAGTACCATACAGTCACCAGTGCTACATGCTTCCTCTAGTGTTAGGGGACAGAAACGGCATTGTCTCTGCTGTTACTAAATAGGGGTTGCTATGGTTTTATTGGAAGATTCCCAATATGGCTGCACGAAGGATAATTGAGGAAATATGTCCAGTATTTGATATAGGAGAACCATAATATATTCAGTATACAAAAGAATGAGACAGTAGAAAAACACAATGATCTTTTAAACGGCTCATTGGTTCTGTTAACATTCTGCTGTAGGACGGATTCTCCCTTTCTCTAACCAGATTATTCCAACGGTGTAGGCCTGCAAACAATACAGTCTAACAGTAGAGTCCTCCTCCTCTCCAATGACAGGCCTTTTATGGCGTGACAGTTGCACTATACCTCCGCAATTACTTTTCAATTAGCACGATGAACATTTCCAACACTGCGGCACAATTATTTTATAGCCCAGTGTCTTAGCCCATTAATGGTGCTACCAACAGCACGGGAGTGATAAACCATCTGGCCAGGCTCCCAAAGAGATACAGCCCACTTAATGGAGTGAAAAAGTAAAAGCAATTAATGTCACATTAATATAATGATAATAATACCTTCCCTTGCAGCACTGGCAAGCAGGGGGACTGGGGACTGGGGACTGGGACAGGGCTTCCACTGAGTCTGCTGCCCTGCTAAACAGAGGAGAGGTGACCCATGCCACCCAGATCTCACTATGGGTTAGAGGAGGCCAAACCAATCCCCCTTAAAGCTGAAAATGGGGCCAGTTTTTAGTCTCTGAAAATACCTATCAGTGAAATACTGGTTGGATGGCTGGAAGTCTGAATGATTGAATTCAGGAATTAAAACTCAAGAGTGCATGAGGTAATGTATTTTAGAGTTTTGGGTGATCATACTGTATGTCCTCTCTGTGTGTTGTACGGCTAGTGAAATACATGATATACACTGTAGGTGAAGTTCTGGAGTAGTGATTGTATGCAAGGCATACGTTCTTTAGGGACTTAAGTGCTATCAGTCCTATGGAAGTGTGTGCGTACACGCGTACGTGCATATGTGTGTGTCTGTGCGAGCGCATGTGTGTGCGTACGTACAGTATGTGCGTGCATGCGTACGTTTGTGTACCTGTGTGTGTGTGTGTGTGTTTGGCAGCTCCTGTCTCCTGAGTGGGTCCCCTGTCCCCTCCTATCTCCTGACCCCTCTGTGTTCCCGCCGCCCTGCTCTGTTTGTGTTAATTCCTCTACATCTCCAGGGTGGCTTACATTAGAATATCTTAACCACTGGGCTGCATTAGCATAGCGTGATGGATGCCGCTGAATCTCTGTGCCAGATAATGTCCACATTTTGCATTTTAAACTAAGCTACGCCATGGACGTGCTATCCATTTTCACAGTGGGAAATTAGGCCCTGGTGGGAGAGCGCCTGGCACTCTGTCATCCCAGGTAAAGCTCCCTGCCCAGGTTTTATGACACCTCTGGGGCACCATACTGAAACAGGTTGAGGGTCACTGACTGTCCAGAGCTGGACATCTATGATGTCATAAAAAGAAACATTGAATAAACTTTCAAATTATTATTATGAAGACTGAACAAAGTAAGGGATGCTATGTATTTTTAGGCAGAGATATCCTTTAGTTAGGTCCATGTGTGCTGAACTCCTATAGCAGTCTATAGTAGTCCCATTCAACACTGAGCTGCCTGCAAGCGAAGCATCATACATCATGCATCATGTTCTATTTAATCTGTATAGTTCCTCAGACATCACCTGTTCATAAGTCTCAATGCATTCAGACTCCATCTCCTGTGTGACTGTGAGAGGCTGGGTGTTGATTTCCGTTACAAGGCTGTCACGCCTCCGGCAGCTGATCAATATGAATAAATCAGCCCGCGCCTTTATGTGACATGAGATAGTTGTACATTTATAAGCCTCTTTATGAGATAAGATCTCGACACTTGAGCTAACGTCATACACAGTGACACACACACTCACCACCCCAGCACCAGCTCACAAGGCGCTGGGATGCTTATTAGGCAATAGAGTGGCAGAGTCTATGTCCGCCGTTAAGGAGGAGGAATTGAATAACAACGTATGAATAAAATAAAAAGATTATACCAATGCCATTTTCAAGATACATTTTCTTATTATTCATAAAAAAAATTAATTGTCTGAAACTGCATAAATGGTATATGTACAAATCTTGCATGGCAAATGTGAATGTATCCATTTTAAACACCACACTATAAGCATTATAGAATGAATGTGTCTCTTGTATGAGACTGATTAATTGCTTTCTCCTTATAGAAGCATGAAAGGCATTCCAGAGCAGCCCAGTAATTCTGTAATGTTCCGCTAATTACGTTTGACTAATTATAAATCTTTTACGTGGCGATATTATATGCTGGGAGTTTCCCCCCTCATAATGCTGCAGCCCCTCTTTCTGCTTCATTGATCATGATTGGATACGAGGGCCTCCATTTTTGTTTATTCTCTAATTAAATATTAGCTTTGACCACTTTAGGGGTGATAATTAAACTATTAATCCCCCACTCATTGACCGCCCAGAATATGATCAAGTGAGACTTGGACATTAATGAGATGACTGGACATATTCGTTTTTTTGCTTCCCGGTTAGGAAAACCCAGACAGGATGCTTTCAACGTTGAGCACATTGACTGGGATCAAATTACATCCGCTTCTAGGTGCAAGATTGATCCGAAAGAAAAGCCTGTCTTTATTACCTAAGTGTTTCTGAATAAAGCACCACACATTGCTCCCCTCTGTCCTCTCATATGCCCCATAACGACAGATCCACTGGAATGGAGTGTGGAGTATGTGAAAAACAGTGCAGCTAATTTAACAGCACACATGCTACAGACGAGTAGGAGGGCCTACAGTGGCAAACACAAGATTTCTCAAACAGAGTGGTGCTGAGAGAGAGAGAGATAGAGAGAGAGAGAGAGAGAGAGAGAGAGAGAGAGAGAGAGAGAGAGAGAGAGAGAGAGAGAGAGAGAGAGAGAGAGAGAGAGAGAGAGAGAGAGAGAGAGAGAGAGAGAGAGAGAGAGAGAGAGAGAGAGAGAGAGAGAGAGAGAGAGAGAGAGAGAGAGAGAGAGAGAGAGCGAGACTGAGATAGAGAGCGAGAGAGAGAGAGAGACTGAGAGAGAGAGAGACAGAGAGAGAGACAGAGAGAGAGAGAGACTGCGAGAGCAAGAGAGAGAGAGAGAGAGAGAGAGAGAGAGAGAGAGAGAGAGAGAGAGAGAGAGAGAGAGAGAGAGAGAGAAAGAAAGAGCGAGAGAGAGAGAGAGAGAGAGAGAGAAAGAGAGAGAGAGAGAGAGAGCGAGAGACTGAGATAGAGAGCGATGAGAGAGAGGGAGAGAGAGAGAGAGAGAGACTGAGAGAGAGAGAGACAGAGAGAGAGAGAGAGGAGAGAGAGAGAGAGAGAGAGAGAGAGAGAGACTGAGAGAGCAAGAGAGAGAGAGAGAGACTGAGAGAGAGAGACAGAGAGAGAGAGAGAGAGAGAGAGAGAGAGAGAGAGAGAGAGAGAGAGAGAGAGAGACTGAGAGAGAGAGAGAGACTGAGATAGAGAGAGAGAGAGAGAAAGAGAGAGAAAGAGCGAGAGAGAGAGAGAGAGAGAGAGAGAGAGAGAGAGAGAGAGAGAGAGAGAGAGAGAGAGAGAGAGAGGAATGGGATGGAGAGGAGAGGGAGGAGGGGATTAAAGAGAGCGCGACTGTGCTCTCCTCTGATGATGGATAGCAACAGTGGGGACACATTGAGAGAGCGAGAGACTGAGATAGAGAGACTGAGAGAGACTGAGAGAGAGAGTGAGAGAGAGAGCTAGAGAGAGACTGAGAGAGACTGAGAGAGAGAGTGAGAGAGAGAGAGAGAGAGAGAGAGAGAGAGAGAGAGAGAGAGAGAGAGAGAGAGAGAGAGAGAGAGAGAGAGAGAGAGAGAGAGAGAGAGAGAGAGAGAGAGAGAGAGAGAGAGAGAGAGAGAGAGAGAGAGAGAGAGAGAGAGAGAGAGAGAGAGAGAGAGAGAGAGAGAGAGAGAGGAATGGGATGGAGAGGAGAGGGAGGAGGGGAGTAAAGAGAGCGCGACTGTGCTCTCCTCTGATGATGGATAGCAACAGTGGGGAGAACAAAACCAAGCATTCCTCATGCTGTCACCACAATGTAACAGGGACATAACATGATTTGGTCACAATGCGAGCGGAGCACTTCAGAGAGATGCCAGGCCATCATGCCACTTCTACTGGAAGTCAAAGACTCCATCCATCACACTGCACGTCCTCAACATCTGACTTCTTGGACTTGCCTCTCCACTCCTCTCCTCACCACACTGTTTGTCTGTCTTTCCTGGGATTTCCCAGAGCCAGAGCTCCAGAGCCTCTGTGATTGATTTATTTTTGTGGCCATTGTTTTGCAGTTGTTGTTATTCCATTGAGGTTGAAGAACGGCAGGGGGGGAGAGGAGTGCAGGGTGTAATGTACTGTATGTGTCCAGCTGGCTGTGGTCTGAAACAAAACACATCTGGATAGATTTAGTTGTGATGGTTTAAGCTGCTCTCATCAATCTGACTGGACTCAGAGTCCCTCTTCCAGTACTGAGATCATATTAGTTCCTCTAATTCAGACAAATCATGCAGAACACGGCTGCTTTGCCTGCCTCATATTCAGACTAGCTCTGGCCAATCTATTCCTCATTCACCCAGGAGTTCTCAAACAAACAAGGCAACAGTAAACGTCGTCCCCCTTGTGGCAATTGACATGTCTCATGTGACTAACAAATTTCAGTTAATTACTATAGCTCCCGCCTTGGGCCAATCAGTGTAATTCTGTAAATGCCGGATCTTTATGGGAAGACGCATCATTCACCCAAGTTTAGTCAAAATCGGGCCAGTGCTGTCTGAGATATCGTGTGACTAATGTACTAACAGACTGAGACAGATCCCCGATTTCATTGTGGGGACAAAAAATAGTAGAACTATCTTGAAATGTTTAGTTGAAGATCATGACATCAATAATCAATAGTTTTATTACACAACATTTTTCTATTACAATAATGTTATTTTATTGAATTTTTTACCTTAGTAAGAGCTGTAAGAATACGTGTCACATAAAGTGTATCCAATGATTTTAATTGACTTGTGGACAGTCCATCTGGGGTAGCATTGTGATAGCTGACTGACCCCTCAGTGTCCAGAGGTAAGAGATCAGCTCTATCAGTACAGAGGGTGAGATCCCCTCTGTAGTGTGTAGCCTCCCAGTAGCCCAGCCACACTATAGCAGAGCAGAACAGGGTAGGAATAACGCTTCTTCACAGAACTGAATGGATGCTGGTTTGAGATAAACATAATTGCGTAATGCTCCTATGTGATATGTGAATATTGTGTTGGGGGTAGAAAATTAAGGATTGGGGGAGGGGCCAATTCTCAAAATCAAAAGTTGTAGCCTATTAGTCCGTGTTTGGTAGCTGAGCACGCTCCCATGCCTAGCACAGCCGCTAATAGGAAAAGATGTGTGGAAGTGTATGATTTATAGTTGCATGCAGGCTGGGGTGGAATAATTTGGTGCAGAATGGGTACTTACTGAACGGCAACAACTCGGCTACTTATACGTACTTTCTGGTGATAAATTAGCTCTTGTTTAAAGTAGCCAGAGACCCATTTTTCATTTTGATTACTACACTTGATATCTCTTTCTTTCTTACTCTTTCTTTGTCAGCAGTGGTCCTTAGCATTTTTGGTGTATTGAGGCAATGTGTTTCAGTAGCTCTGTGCTCAGCTCAGGGCTGGTTCTTAACCCTTCTCTGTCTGGAAGCTGCTATGTGTTTAATTCTCTTTTCCCCCATGCCATTTTTAAAAGCAGTAATTCTGTTAATTGTGAAGCTGTCCAACATGAGAATTAAGCAACATGGCTTCCCTCATTGACCGTGCGGGCTGTCCTGTCCTGCTGCCAGCTGGCGGCTGGGGTCCTGTCAGTCACTGGGCGACCCCTGCCAGGACCTTCCCCTACTCAGACAAGGTTCCCATTGATCCCCCCGTCGGCCCTCTGACAGGAAGCAGCCTCGGCAGGGGAAATAAGCAGGTGAAATATTAAGTTATAAGGCAGCTTCCAATCAATAAACAGGGCTGGGACCAGGAGCGGCAAGGCCAGGTCCCACAGCAACAGCTCCAGTGGCCCGGGGTAATGCGATTGAGGACTGTGGATCACCCCCAAAGACCTGCAGGCAGAGCCCCCCTTCACTGACTGGAGCCATCACGCTCTGTCCATGGCCAATTCTCTGTAGCATGCTGGCACCTGTTCCTATTGTCTTCTCCCTGGCATTGCCAGCCGTGCCCAGGCCCAGGCTATTGTTGGCAGAGCTGGATACTCTACAGACAGCATAAATAAAACATATGAGGACCGTAATGAGGACAGAGCTGCCGGGCCAACACAGCCAGAGCGCTGCAGGCACAGCCACAGACAGGTTCAGGGTCCACTGCAGGGCAAACAGACCCAAAATGCTGCAGGCTCTACAGATCCAATGGCTCCACCTTTAGTTCTCACTGAGAGCTGCACTGCGACATTGACCCTACAGCCAGTCCAGTGTATGTCTGCATGTGTCTCAAGTCCGTTGTCCAGGCGTGGCTTTGTGATTCAGTGTGGTTCTTGACCCCAGGGTGCTAGAGTTTGGCAGGTGTCATTACTTATCTTAGCCTTTACTCTTTGGACAGGACAGCTGAAGTGGTGGCATGCACCCTCCTGTCAGGCCTGTCCCCTGTCTTTGTTAGCCCCTAAGGGGGCAGGGGCAGGGGAGGAGGGCCAGGCCAGCAGGGCAGGGCGGCTCACTGAGAGGACCCTTGATCCTGGAGGGCTGGGCCTCCAGGGTCTGCTCCTCCCGCCCTTCTCCCTACCTCACCGCTGCTGACTGACAGCTATCTTCCAGCTGCGGGACACGCACCCCAGCAACCCAGCGCTGATAAAATGTTAATGTAATTAACAGATAATGGCTGTTGTTTTTAGCTGTCAATACTTGGACCGGGAAGGGATAAAGGATTGGAGCTCACAAAGTCACATTCAGATATCTGCCAGCCATTGTAAAATTCAATTATTTCGCCAACACTACCCCCACCTGTCTCCAGCCCCCCTCCACTTCTCTTTATCGTCTACCTCCCACATGTGATATTGACAGCATCTCAGGTCCAGAACAGTCAGACTGCTGTGGTTGTGTGTATGGAGACAGCCTTCTCTCTGCCTGACGACTGTTCGCTACATACTTCAGTCTGAGACTGCCATCATTGAAGTCGTTTGTGGTGATGTCAAAATGAAAGGTGTTGCACTAAACAATGTAATCAGCAATTTGATCTTCTCTGACCAATTAGAGTATCAAAGCCAATGACGAATTTTCTAAACACCGTTATACCCACATGTGTTATGGCTTTGGACCAGCCCATCAGTTTCTGGGACCAATCAGACGGTCTAGAATTTCCATTCTAGAAATCGTCGGGGATGTAGTCAGATCCAGCCTCATTGCGGAGAAGAAACTGACGTCTGTGGGCGTGGCGTAGCGTTTGCCCAGAGCAAGGAGTTTGGGTAGCCAGGCAATAGCACCCTGCCCTGCCACGTGAACTCTTTCATATCCAGCCACGTCAGTACAACTGGGATCATAAATCATATGACTGAGGCAGGCATGCAGCCACTGTGTCCATCTCATCTCAGACACAATGGCCGGCAGACGGAGACGCGGCCAGCCACAAGACAAATATATTTATTTTAGACAAAAAACACAACGCCTAACAGGACGTGGGCAGTGCTGCTTTGGGCGTCTGTTCCCTCACTATTCTCGTATTTTAATAAGTATCAAACCTAAACAAGATTAGGCGCTTCCAGTTTACGAAATGTCAGGGAAGGCAGCGCTATCGCTCATAATAAATGGGCTTACGCAAACAGTGAGGTTTTTGCCATACATAAGAGCTTGTTTGGTGCGCGCCGCAGTGGTTCTGTGTGCTGATATGCAATTATTCTAAAAAGTATCAAAGTTCAGGTGTGAGTCTGCCGTCTTGCTGGAGCAGCCAGGGATGCTCTGAGCACCTACAGATTACCACAGGAATATTTCATTTATAAAGAGGGCCGTGGGGAAAATATCTGAGATGATAAGAAGAAACCTGAAAGCATGATAAAAACGCATTCCATAATGGATGATTCTCTGTGTATTCATAAATAGATTATGTTTTGGTAACATTTACTGTACAGTAGCTGATAGAACTGATTACAGCAATGTGTTTGTGTTAGGTTGGATTACCCTTAATGATGGTAGACCTGAACTTTGATCAGTCCTAAAGTGTTTGTGTGCCTGCTCTCTAATTAACCCAGTTTGTGTGTGCTGCTAATGACGACTTAATTATCATTTGTGTAACAAGATTGCTCTCATTGCCATAATGAGAAAAATTTCTTCAAATGTTTGGCTGCTTACAACTGGCTTTCTCCACTTATTAGCAGATTATGGTTAATTGAAGTGTTAATTAAATCAGGAATACCATTTTGCTAAACAAAGATGTGAACAACACAAGTGCAGGGAGTTGTGTATACATAAGAACCATGCGAACCGCCCAGTCGCCCTCCTCTCCCTTTAACCCCATCACAGTGTACAGACTAGCTACCCTTCACCTAGCCACCACCCTAGCATCCACACCAGGGGGACTCAAACCAATCACAGCTGATTGGCCCTTTGACTGGCTACTGGACTCAGCTCTCTCCCTCCCACTGCTTCTGCGTTAATTGCCATGCAGGAGAGGCGGGAGAGGTGGGAGGGCCAGTGGCTCTTGACCTTGTCTCACTCGTCAATAGTCACGCAGCGCTGAATGAGAGGGATCTCAGGTGACGGGCTACGCACAACCAGAGGAATACAGGATACAGGAAGGAGACCAAATATGAACCAGTCAGCAGTCAGACAGAATGGTTCTACATTTACATTTTAAATGTGTCATTTAGTGGGAGAACCTGGAAAGGTTGAACACCAGGTGGGCTGCAGCGTTCTGGATGAGTTGCAGGGGTTTGATGGCACAAGCAGGGAGCCCAGCCAGCAGTAGTCCAGACAGGAGATGACAGGAGAATACAGGCAGGATAGACAGGATGCAGAATATAAGGAACAGGAAGAGGAAAATAGTGGATGATTGGATGGGTCAGTCCTCGTTCAAAGAGATTTTCTCACATAGGCCAGGGTAATAACTGATGTTGTTTTCTCCCCATGTCAACAGGTTTGTGTCCTCATCTGACATGAAGGTTGAAATCATACAGTAGACTCTCATATTATCCACTACCTCAGGAAGAGAACCCATTCCATCCCTCTCCTCCTCATCTCAAGTCATCCTACAGTCATTATGTCTCTACCTCTCCCACTCTACTCCTGAAGAAGCCCTTGGTCTTGATTCATCTTCTGCATTTGACTTAATGAGAGGCCATTTACATACCTGGTCACAGTGGTTACATTAATCAATAATGGATGGACAATTAGCAGAAATACTATGGTGGTGCTAAAAAACTGGATTGATATCCTCTGCTTACTGTATAATAGTGTGCAGAAAGTTATATTTTATATGAACATAGCATGAGTGTAAATCTATACCATTTCGATTCCATGTACAGTACTCAGCAGTCAGGGCTGACTGAGTTGGAGAGGTAAGGTGAACCCAATGACTGAGAACGTGTGCCTGTGTGTGTAAACTAGATTCTATAAACACGTGATAGGTCATTCAGTAATACTTTCATCATAACACACACACACACACACACACACACACACACCTAGAAAGACACTACAAAAGATAACACACACACACAGTCAATAGAGAGACACAGCATACACACACCAGTACACACGAAAACAAAAACCTTCAGTTAGGAGTTTATGAATTGATTTCTTCCGCCCTATAAAGCCGATGTCTTCCTCCCTGAATGCCGTAATGTGTCCACTTGACCTTTCTTTGCGGGCTCCTTTCTGGGGAATTGACTCCTAAGTGTTTGGCCCTGGCCTTTTCAGCACCATGCTGTCCTCCATCTGCAGTGTGGCCTGCCTGGCAGACATCAACAGCCTGTCAGCACATCTCACACAGACACAGCATTGCTGGGCTAGAGATCCACACAGTACAGTGCATTAACTGTAGCTTACTATAGAGAGGCTTCACACAACAAGGAGATACAGAAATTCACTGCATGAAACATTGTTTTTGACCGTAACATGTTTAAGATCTTATACATGCTTATAAAGTCTGTACAAATACTGTAGATTTCTGTGACAATTTGTCACAGTGATTTGTAAAATTATTGACTCTGTGGAATTAAATGGCATTTACTTTCTATCTTTTTAAAATTCTCTAATTTCTGGAGCGTGGTGAGAGAGAGGGCTGGTCAGTGCCACCCGGGTCCTGGGCATCTGAACTGGCATCTGCTGCAGTCAGGAGCAGCTCAGCGGCCGCCCCTGTCCTCACCATTGGTCCGACACCACCCTGCACTCTCAACTGTCTCTCACACCCAGCATCCTGCACAGTTAATTAGACTGCGCTGGCCAGGCCCCTCTCGGTAAGCAGCCCCTAATGACAGGCAGAGAGACAGCTACACATGTTCTCCCCTTTCCCTCTGGATGAGGCCACAGATAGTGGGCCGTCCAGACACTGTGACAAACCTGTCAACAGACAGCCTGTCAGGCAGCAACAAAGCCCAGTCCCAGCAAGTGGGCCCTATCCCAGGTGCACCGGTGACAATCCCTCCCTCCCTCTACCTCCACCCTGCTTTGCTCTGTCTCCTGCTCTGCCAAGCCATCTGCAAGGATTCATTAACACTTCATTCTAATGCCTCATTGTGGCCAGTTCATTATCAACACACCAAAGAGACATGGGACACAGATAAACAACATAGGCTATATACTTCATGACGTTAATTGTTCAAACTAAACCCAATGCTGCTAATAGGAAAATAAGGAAGGGCATGAAAGTTCATGTAAAGAATGATGTGTATTCACAATTGAATCAGCTGGCAGAGTCAAATCAAGAATCAAACCAGAATTCCCCCAAAATCAACTAATGTATAGATTCAGGAAATCCAGCAAGGAATCCCCCCAGCCACAAGAAATTAACTAAGGATTGATTTGACCAGTTCAGTTGTTAGTCTGAATACTAATCCAAATAGTCCACAGAGAAAACCTCCAAATGTATTATAGGCCTTAGAAATAGCCTTTCACACTTTGGTTCTTGGAAGTCAATAGTCCACACAAAGGAAACTTCTGTTGGTGATCAATAATATATCCCTTTGAGAATGTTCTCACTTGTTTGGAGTGAGAAAGCTACGCTTTTAAAACAGTTTCCTAATTACCAAACACTTCTGATCAAAACGTAAAGATGGCTTCTGCACTTCCTGACACACCCGCTACCTATTTCACTCAAACCCGGAAGTGACTATCGTGTGGCTACGGAGTGACCGGGGTCGGAGGAGACCACAGCTCATACACATCTCAAGGAACCATGGAACCTTGTGCGTTACAAATGAAAAATAATAATTGTGAACTGAAAGCAAATGGGCTTTATGTCTCAACTTTGTTATCAATGATGTGTATCTATTCAGTATTCTTGTACCTCAGTGTAAATTCTGGTAACAACCTCACTCCGTTCCACTGACTTCCTCCCCTGGTTAAGAAGACTCTGAAGGTGTGTGTGGAGTACAGATGTAGGATCTTAATTTGAGCCAGTTTGCTACAGCAGGAAAATAATCCTGCAGCAACAGGAAATGTGAATTATTATGTGGATTATAATTAATGGATTTTTTTGTAGGGTTTGATACATTTGTCGTTAGGGAAAATCAGGTCAAAATTTCAAAGTGGTAATTACACATTTCTGAAGCCTTTTTAAAACTCTAATACGCTACAAGTTTAAAAATGTCCTGCATTGCTGGAAAGTTATCCTGCAATTGGGTGATCAAATTAAGATCCTACATCTGTATATGAAGGATTCTTCTGGTAGTGTAATAGACCTGAACACAGACGTATGGAACACGTGCTAATATCTCCTCATAGGAGCCCAAATGAGCCATTACAGAAGCTAATCTGAGAGGCACAATCAATTCACCACCCCATCTGCCAGCCCTGTCTCTAGGTGCCACTTGCTAGGTTTCTCCTGAACACAGCACAGCCCTACAGGGACTCATCCACTGACCATAGGTAGATGGAATGGAGAGGGAAGAGGACTGTGGAGAGGCAGTGAGATGATACAAAAGAGAGCAGCCAACACCAACTGGAGAAAGGCCAGGTAAGGTCAAGCTTTTAACAGATTCGCTCAACACTAACCCTAACAGTATTTATTTTATTCACTTGGCTGTGGATGACTTGGACCTCCATTCTTGGTAGCGTAAGCATATGGTGGTAACACGTCCACCACAGAGATACACCGGTAAACCACCTGGCCCCTCTCATGCTCTCCTCTCACACTACCACTACAATCTCCCAGCTCTATCCCACCCTCACCGACCAGGGGGAGGAAAATAGGAGGAAAACGGAGAGAACAAAGGGGTGATAGGGAGGGAGAGAAACAGGTTCTGCTGCCTGCCGTCTACCTCTGAAGGAATAAGACATTAATGGTATCCTTTAACTACTGCTTAACCTCAATCCCCAGCCAGTAGCCCTACCCCTCTCCACCCCGCTGCCATCCACTCCACCCCCCCCCCTAGGCGCTGCTCCCCGGGGGCCTGTTTGTTTTCCTGCCAGTGGCACAGGCGGCGGAACCCTGATGAGGTGCTCAGGCCACCGTGAAATGTGCCATCACCTGCCAGCGCGGGGGCCTGGTGAGATTGCCGTATTTACTTTTTAATCTGGCCACCCTAATACATGCGATAAAAACTTTGTCACATTAGATGGTGACAGATGGGCCTGGATAGGTTATTACAGGTCTGGGGGGGGGTTGGGAGGAGTGTGACTGGGGGTGTAGGGGGGGAAATCAATGCCCCCAATCACGATAATTTTTCATCACCCCAATTACATTGTTGACTGCGTCTCGGCAGCAGCACGTGCACACCCAGTCCTGCTGCTGGGAAGAGAGAGGGAGAGACATAAATACAGATCAAATGAGGTGTCTCTCATCCTGCTGACTATTCCTCTGCCATCTCTCCAAACTGAAGGAGGCCCGGTTTAAATTAAGTCTAAATCTTATTTAGATAAGAGAACTGAACTGCTGCCCACCCGGGACTCAAGCGTCATTGTTTGTTACAGATGGCAGGGTGATTCTGGGGGTAGTGACTGGAGTTAATTTGCTTTATTTTCTGTATGTGATTGAATAACGTGTGTGTGTGTGTGTGTGTGTGTGTGTGTGTGTGTGTGTGTGTGTGTGTGTGCGGGAGGGAGCTAATCAGATCACATGCAAAACATATCTATCATTGTTTTTATTAATTAGAGTTAGATTTGAGAAATGTAGACCAAATGAAAGGATTCACCTAGTAATGTGATTTTATTTCATTAATTTTATTTGTGGGCATACACATGTATGTGTGTGCAGGCCTACATACCCACTGTGTGTTACACAAAACCCAACCTGCCTCAAGCAGGACAAGTTTACCAACTTTGTTTTCCGCCTTAATTATTGTCGAAATTAAATGAGTGTTTGTGACATGAATATTGGTGGTAATGAGGGAGTCTGAGAGGAGAGCAGCTGCCTGCCGAGGCTGTGGGCCTGCGTTCCGCTCTGCTCACATCATTAGGAGCTCAGAGCCTCCATCCCTGCCTCCACACTAGCATAAACCACTAATGAAAAGAATGTAGTCACAAATCTAATTTTTCAGACAATTCTTGTGTAAACTGGAGATTTTCCAATGTATGCACTGTGGAACAAGGGCTCCTCCATAAATCACCCAGCTCTGCCGCTTGGTCATGTGCTGCCTCCTGAGAGGGGGTTCTGAGCACATGCTAGCCACACAGACATATGCTGCAGCAAAACAGAATCTGCACAGGCACAGTGAGAGAAGGGCCACTCACAGCACCTACACCTGTCTCACACACACACCCTACCCACCCCTTTGTCCACATCCTCCCCCTTTCTATCCATCCCAACCATGTTGTCCAACTGCCCAACCCCATCCTCTCTCCATATACCCCTCCTCTCAAACATTCCCTCCTACCCCCAGGCAAAGCAGCCAGCGACGCCTGCCTGCAAGCCACTAAAATGGGTCATTTTTTAATTAAATACAATATTAATTACTGCGAGCATCATTAACGATATGTGAGATTTGACTAATTAGTGTAATAGTTTTGGAGTCACGCTCATTAAATATGAAAATTACAGCAGTAGAAAGGATTGGTTCCGTGATCAATCTTGTATGGACAGAGAGGAAATGATTTAGAGAATAGCTTTTATTGTACAATTAACTCCATTACAACCTGGAAGACAGGAATAAAGAGACCAGGGAATTTGGTCTGCCTTGAGAGTTTCACAGAAGTGGTGCCTTTGGCTGGTGGCTTTCCCTCCCTTTCGAATGCAATCTTTTCCTTTTAACCAGACGAGACACTTGCCAAAGCACACAGTCCTCTCCAGAGAAGGCCCAGCCCATCATCCAGTCAATTAGGACAGATGCTAAATGGAACTGACTTGTTGATTGTTTCACATGACACTTTTAGAGTTCATTGGACTTTAGTTTAGGCTTGTTCTAAACGTCTTTTCAAGACATATTTCAGAGTGATTCATTCCGTAAAGAAAAGTAAAACAAATACATGTATATCATAGCCACAGGAGAGATTTCTACCCATCTTCAACTCATCAGCCTCTGTTCTCCTAGGCTGGAGCTGGAGAAAAGGAGCTGTCCATTCAGCACCACTCTCCACCACATTGCAAATACAGTGAGGGAAAAAAGTATTTGATCCCCTGCTGATTTTGTACGTTTGCCCACTGACAAAGACATGATCAGTCTATAATTTTAATGGTAGGTTTATTTGAACAGTGAGAGACAGAATAACACCAAAAAAATCCAGAAAAACGCATGTCAAAAATGTTATAAATTGATTTGCATTTGAATGAGGGAAATAAGTATTTGACCCCTCTGCAAAACATGACTTAGTGGCAAAACCCTTGTTGGCAATCACAGAGGTCAGACGTTTCTTGTAATTGGCCACCATGTTTGCACACATCTCAGGAGGGATTTTGTCCCACTCCTCTTTGCAGATCTTCTCCAAGTCATTAAGGTTTCAAGGCTGACGTTTGGCAACTCGAACCTTCAGCTCCCTCCACAGATTTTCTATGGGATTAAGGTCTGGGCCACTCCTTTGTTGCCTTGGCCGTGTGTTTTGGGTCATTGTCATGCTGGAATACCCATCCACTAACCATTTTCAATGCCCTGGCTGAGGGAAGGAGGTTCGCACCCAAGATTTGACGGTACATGGCCCCGTCCATAGTCCCTTTGATGTGTTGAAGTTGTCCTGTCCCCTTAGCAGAAAAACACCCCCAAAGCATAATGTTTCCACCTCCATGTTTGACGGTGGGGATGGTGTTCTTGGGGTCATAGGCAGTATTCCACCTCCAAACATGGCGAGTTGAGTTGATGCCCAAGAGCTCGATTTTGGTCTCATCCGACCACAACACTTTCACCCAGTTCTCCTCTGAATCATTCAGATGTTCATTGGCAAACTTCAGACGGGCCTGTATATGTGCTTTCTTGAGCAGGGGGACCTTGCGGGCGCTGCAGGATTTCAGTCCTTCACGGCGTAGTGTGTTACCAATTGTTTTCTTGGTGACTATGGTCCCAGCTGCCTTGAGATTATTGACAAGATCCTCCCGTGTAGTTCTGGGCTGATTCCTCACCGTTCTCATGATCATTGCAACTCCACGAGGTGAGATCTTGCATGGAGCCCCAGGCCGAGGTAGATTGACAGTTATTTTGTGTTTCTTCCATTTGCGAATAATCGCACCAACTGTTGTCACCTTCTCACCAAGCTGCTTGGCGATGGTCTTGTAGCCCATTCCAGCCTTGTGTAGGTCTACAATCTTGTCCCTGACATCCTTGGAGAGCTCTTTGGTCTTGGCCATGGTGGAGAGCTTCTGTGGACAGGTGTCTTTTATACAGGTAACAAACTGAGATTAGGAGCGCTCCCTTTAAGAGTGTGCTCCTAATCTCAGCTCATTACCTGTGTAAAAGACACCTGGGAGCCAGAAATCTTTCTGATTGAGAGGGGGTGAAATACTTATTTCCCTCATTAAAATGCAAATCAATTTCTAACATTTTTGACTTAAGTTTTTCTGGATTTATTTGTTGTTATTCTGTCTCTCACTGTTCAAATAAACCTACCATTAAAATTATAGACTGATCATTTCTTTGTCAGTGGGCAAACGTACAAAATCAGCAGGGGATCAAATACTTTTTTCCCTCACTGTACATGAGAATTTCACAACTCTCTAAAATAAGACTGTGAAACATTACTGGAGTATGGATGGCCTCCAAGGTGTGTCACTGGCCAGTGAGCTCCATGCCTTGTTTGTCCGGATCAGATTGTCTGTCGTATGCTCTGGTAAACAGGCTGGTTAGGACCATGGCCAGGCAGGCCCATGTATGACTGTTAGGGACCCTGAGCTGTTTAGTTTGCCTGGCCCTGTACTGGGCTAGCAGTGGAAATTGGCCCTACTTTCAGAGTGTGTAGGTTTAGCATTTGAAGCTGTGAAAATAAACGTGTTTGCTGTGCATCCAGTCTGTCCAGGTGTTCTATCATATTTGGAGCCTGATGCTGGACGGTATACACTCTGTTAGTGTTGATCACTATGGCATCTGAGAGCAGGAAGCACCCCTGGCAACATGACTGTGTGGGCTACTAACACAAATGACCACAGTCCAGAAAAAGAAACAATTAAGACAGAATCCCTCTTCAACTGATGCTGTTTTTTTATTCAGACTCTAAAAACTGCATTTAGTTTAGCCATCTCTTGCTTTAACGTTCGTGCAAGGACTTGGGATCCGTTTTTGGGATGGACAGTTAAATAAAGTTCAATTGAACTAACTATTGAACACATAGAATCGTCCCTGATAATCATGTCTCCATAAAGTGAGACTGCATTGTTCATGACCTTGTAGCTCTGAGGGGCCTTTGACGGTCTCCTCTTGCATATATACCATAAACATTTCCTCCTCTTTGAATATATGCAATAACACTATCTCTAGCCTCTTGAATACCAGGCCTCCATATTATTGTAATGCTAACCTCCAGACTTCATGCCTGATAGCCAATACTTTATCATATTCTTTTCTTTTTTTATGGGTCCGGTGTCTGTTTAAAATGATTGCTCCTGTTTTGATCTGATTAATTTAGTGTGAGCACAAACAATTACTTTTCATCTTTATCAGTTAAAGGAATCATCCCTTTTTATGGGTATCATTTATTACAAGTGGACAGCTTCTTGTTTATTAGAATTTCAAGCAGCATATCGCAGCGCTGATCTCCCACAGTCTATATTTACATTTCAACTTCAGCTAAACAGGCATGACAAACACACGTAGCAGAGGCTGGTCTCGGCAAGGCTTCATTTTCTTTCTGCCTCTGTGGGCCAGACAGAATGTAGAGTTTATACTTAAAGTTCCAGGGCCAGTGGCAGAAGGAGCTGACCAGGGAGAGAGGGAGGAACAGGGGAGGAGGGAGGAAGGGGGAGTTTGACTGGGCTGAGAGTGTCTGTGTTTGAGTTTTCAGGTGAGTGTCCATCATTCAGTGAGAGAGGATGGGTTCATGGCCTCTGAAATCCATCCATGGCACTGGGGTCTTCTCAGTGAATCTAAATGTATGTGTGTGTGCCACAGCCAGGGCCACTCTTGACAAGCCAACAGCTGTTAATTATGAATTGGCCTGTGGAGAGGGAGACAGGCTGGTGAATATGCAGAGCTGAAGGAGTGGGCAGAACCCACAGAACACAAGTGTCAGACCCCCACTGCACCCGGAGTGGCAGGGGCTGCCCTGTGTGTCAATCACCGGACCTGGCCCAGCCACCAGGGACAGCTTGGACTGGACCCAGAAAAATACACTCTTGGTACCATTTAAATTACCTTTTCTAATTTCCTCTTGGTCCATCTTTTTGGAAAAAGCTGATCTAAACAGACAATGGTATTTTTATCTGGCAACCTTTGATTTTCTTTCATCAGGACAGATCTAGATGGATATGGTGAAGACAGACAGCAGTCCTCCTCGTGTCTGGGATATCAGTCCTCCTAGTGTCTAGGACAGCAGTCCTCCTAGTGTCTGGGACATCAGTCCTCCTAGTGTCTGGGACATCAGTCCTCCTAGTGTCTAGGACAGCAGTCCTCCTAGTGTCTGGGATATCAGTCCTCCTAGTGTCTGGGACATCAGTCCTCCTAGTGTCTGGGATATCAGTCCTCCTAGTGTCTGGGACATCAGGCCTCCTAGTGTCTGGGACAGCAGTCCTCCTAGTGTCTGGGACAGCAGTCCTCCTAGTGTCAGGGACAGCAGTCCTCCTAGTGTCTGGGACAGCAGTCCTCCTAGTGTCTGGGACAGCAGTCCTCCTAGTGTCTGGGACAGCAGTCCTCCTAGTGTCTGGGACAGCAGTCATCCTAGTGTCTGGGACAGCAGTCCTCCTAGTGTCTGGGACATCAGTCCTCCTAGTGTCTGGGACAGCAGTCCTCCTAGTGTCTGGGACAGCAGTCCTCCTAGTGTCTGGGACAGCAGTCCTCCTAGTGTCTGGGACATCAGTCCTCCTAGTGTCTGGGACAGCAGTCCTCCTAGTGTCTGGGACATCAGTCCTCCCAGTGTCTGGGACAGCAGTCCTCCTAGTGTCTGGGACAGCAGTCCTCCTAGTGTCTGGGACAGCAGTCCTCCTAGTGTCTGGGACAGCAGTTGACCAGGGATGAGTTGAGAGAATGGGGGATAATTGCTGATTGGTGTAGTGGTCAGCCAATCATCACAGTTATTCAACCCTTTGAGATAGCACCATTAATCTAGGGATCCTCAACAGCCTTTATTTGTCAGCACTTAAACCCCCATATTTCTCCACACAGCAGCTAATGCCTGGCGGTACAGTACAGCCATTCCCATGCCCAGGGTTAACGAGGGGCCTGTGCCTTTAACTTGAGGAATATCTCCAGGAATTGTAATTAATTTTCCACTCTTAGCAGCTGAATCTGCGTTAACCCCCCCCCCCCAAGGACTTTTATAAATTTCATCATTAATAAAATCAGACATTCAATTAGTCCCGAAATCCAGATTGCCAACTGTTTCATAACAGTCCTGGTCGGAATCCTTTTTGGGGGGGTTATTAAGGTGGGGGTAAAGAAAGTTAAAACTAATTTCATTAATCTAATTGTCATCACTTCAAACCATCTCTTAATTAGTACAAATTAATATGATTAATCAAAATAATGACAAAACCTCATTCAATTACAGGTTTTCAATGGCTAGTGGATGTGTTGAGTGTGATAGGGGTATAAAGGATTAGGGCGGGAGGATGAGACGGCTGTATGGGACGGGATTGGTCCTGATTATTCCCATGACTGACATGTTATCAATCACGTCACACTTTTAATAATGGCTGGTGAATCTTCAAAGGAGAGGCTTCTCTTTGTGGCTTTCGTTCTTGTTTAATTTTTTATCAGAATTCTAAGAATCTACGTTCTGCTATGAAATATGGTATCTCTTGCGAGGTGAAAAGATATAACCTGCATATCGTCATATTAAAACAGCAGCGTGCATAACATTTTTGAAAGTCGAATTTGTATTTTAATAATGTGTCTTTGCCAAAAATAAGTACTGTGTATGCTCATCTTCGCCATCTCACAATTTATGAAAGTCTATATTAAGTAGTTCAAACTTGGGTTTACAACAAGCAATCTTCACCACATTTCTAGGCAGCACTTTTCCCCCTCTTTTCTCCACTCCCCCTCCCTCTCCCTCGCTCTCGCTCACTCGCACTCTCACTATCTCTCACTCTCACTATCTCTCTCTCTCTCTTGCTCTCTCTCACTCTCTCTCTCTCGCTCTCTCTCTCTCTCTCTCTCTCTCTCTCTCTCTCTCTCTCTCTCTCTCTCTCTGCTCTCTCTCTCTCTCTCTCTCTCTCTCTCGCTCTCTCGCTCTCTCTCTGTCTCTCTCTCTCTATGTCTGTCTGTCTGTCTGTCTGTCTGTCTGTCTGTCTGTCTGTCTGTCTGTCTGTCTGTCTGTGTGTCTGTCTGGCTGTCTGGCTGTCTCTCTCTCTCTCTCTCTCTCTCTCTCTCTCTCTCTCTCTCTCTCTCTCTCTCTCTCTCTCTCTCTCTCTCTCTCTTCCTCTTCCTTTCTATCTGAGACACAAGGATCTGAATGTCGCCTGCTGTTTCAATATCCATCAGGACCTCTGAGCTAACCAAGCAGGAGAGCAGAAACATGTCACCATTTGTCAAATGCCACTGGGGCACAAGCCAAGCAGCAGGTACACCCTGGGGTGTGTAGGCCAGGGAGCTGATGGAGGGGTGCAGCTGCCAGTCACAGGCGGGTCCCTTGTCTCCTGGGACCAGCGACCAGGATGTACCCTGTGAGGCGTCTGGGATGGCCTGACCTGTGTTCCACCCATCTGGAGAAGAGGGCAAAAAAGGTCTCTCCCACCCCAGGGAAGGGGGCTGATCAGCAGGCCCATCTGGGGGTGGTGGCCCCTCTGTAGAGGAGTCCCAAGAGTCCCTGGACAGAGTTCCCCAGGAAGGATGTTCCACTGTGCTCCTCAAGCTTACACCTCCTTACCCTAGCATGTTCACAAAGAGAACTCCCATGGTACCTGGGCTCATACTCTGGTCCTTCTTGGTGAGGAGGTGGTTTCCACTGCAGGGAATACACCTCCCAACCCCTGTAGAATCAGTATGGTCATTTAGCAAAACATTAGCATACATACAGTGAGGGAAAAAAGTATTTGATCCCCTGCTGATTCTGTATGTTTGCCCACTGACAAAGAAATGATCAGTCTATAATTTTAATGGTAGGTTTATTTGAACAGTGAGAGACAGAATAACAACAAAAAAATCCAGAAAAGAATGCATGTCAAAAATGTTATAAATGGATTTGCATTTTAATTAGGGAAATACATATTTGACCCCTCTGCAAAACATTACTTAGTACTTGGTGGCAAAACCCTTGTTGGCAATCACAGAGGTCAGACGTTTCTTGTAATTGGCCACCAGGTTTGCACACATCTCAGGAGGGATTTTGTCCCACTCCTCTTTGCAGATCTTCTCCAAGTCATTAAGGTTTCGAGGCTGACGTTTGGGACTCGAACCTTCAGCTCCCTCCACAGATTTTCTATGGGATTAAGGTCTGGAGACTGGCTAGGCCACTCCAGGACCTTAATGTGCTTCTTCTTGAGCCACTCCTTTGTTGCCTTGGTCGTGTGTTTTGGGTCATTGTCATGCTGGAATACCCATCCACTAACCATTTTCAATGCCCTGGCTGAGGGAAGGAGGTTCTCACCCAAGATTTGACGGTATATGGCCCCGTCCATCGTCCCTTTGATGCGGTGAAGTTGTACTGTTCCCTTAGCATAAAAACACCCCCAAAGCATAATGTTTCCACCTCCATATTTGACGGTGGGGATGGTGTTCTTGGGGTCATAGGCAGCATTAATCCAACTCCAAACACGGCGAGTTGAGTTGATGCCAAAGAGCTCGATTTTGGTCTCATCTGACCACAACACTTTCACCCAGTTCTCCTCTGAATCATTCAGATGTTCATTGGCAAACTTCAGACGGGCCTGTATATGTGCTTCTTGAGCAGGGGGGACCTTGCGGGCGCTGCAGGATTTCAGTCCTTCATGGCGTAGGTGTTACCAATTGTTTTCTTGGTGACTATGGTCCCAGCTGCCTTGAGATCATTGACAAGATCCTCCCGTGTAGTTCTGGGCTGATTCCTCACCGTTCTCATGATCATTGCAACTCCACGAGGTGAGATCTTGCATGGAGCCCCAGGCCGAGGGAGATTTGCGAATAATCGCATATAATCGATTTGCGAATAATCGCACCAACTGTTGTCACCTTCTCACCAAGCTGCTTGCCGATGGTCTTGTAGCCCATTCCAGCCTTGTGTATGACTACAATCTTGTCGCTGACATCCTTGGAGAGCTCTTTGGTCTTGGCCATGGTGGAGAGTTTGGAATCTGATTGATTGATTGCTTCTGTGGACAGGTGTCTTTTATACAGGTAACAAGATGAGATTAGGAGCACTCCCTTTAAGAGTGTGCTCCTAATCTCAGCTCGTTACCTGTATAAAAGACACCTGGGAGCCAGAAATCTTTCTGATTGAGAGGGGGTCAAATACTTATTTCCCTCATTAAAATGCAAATCAATTTATAACATTTTTGACATGCGTTTTTCTGGATTTTTTTGTTGTTATTCTGTCTCTCACTGTTCAAATAAACCTACCATTAAAATTATAGACTGATAATTTCTTTTTTTTCTTTTTTTCTTTTTCTTTTTTCTGGGGGATGGATCAGCTTAATATTGCAAATAGATTGTGTCTTCTATCAATGGAATTGTCTGCATCACTTCCAATCCCCCATGTTTTTTATATATATATACTCCCCTTTATAACTTTTCAACCCCGCCATCCTTTCCCTACTTGGAGTAAATTAGTGAACAACAATGCCCAGGCCTCTACTTCCGGCCTATACTTACTATCTACACCTTATGGACACAGTTAATTTTACAATAATTAAAATTATTAATTATTATTAATTATAATAAAACAATGTTTTGCTCCTGAACTTCTTCTACTCTCAACCTCTCCGATCATTTTCATGATGTCCATCCGGTTTGCTTCTATAATAATAATAATAATAATAATAAATAATAATAATAATAATATAATAATAATAATATATGCCATATCTTTCTAACTGTGCTCTTTTCCAAAAGCTCCCAACATACAACCTATATACTTATTATGGACACAGTATGCTTACATTATTAGCTATCTTTGTTATTATTTGTTGTTATTTGTTATTTGTCCCATCCTTCAACTCTATTCAATACCTCCCATCTATCTCTTAACACCATCCATATAGGATTTCTATTTGCCATATATATTTCAACCGTACTGTGATGTTTTACAAAAGTTCTAAACCTTTCTATTCTCATTGCTTCTACAGATTGTGAATTAAAAATAAACATTTTTGCTAAAAGTATTATTATATTATTGATCGATTGACTATGACTTTTCAGATCACCCAGTAATGCTATCTGCAAGGTTAGCTCCAGGTAAATATTGCAATCCTTTAGCCATTCCTGGACCTGTGTCCAAAAACAAGCTACAAATGGACAGAACCAAAACAAATGATCTAATGATTCTGTCTCTTCACAGCAAAATCTGCAGAGCTGGGAAGATTGTATCCCCCATATAAATAACATTCTATTGGTAGACTGATAATTTCTTTGTCATTGGGCAAACTTACAAAATCAGCAGGGGATCAAATACTTTTTTCCCTCACTGTACATGCATAATATCTCTCAATCGCACTGCTTATCACACAACATATGGGCTCTCATACAGTAGAATACCCATTAGAAATATCTCACAGCGGATTCATGTCTGATACTTATTTTCTGTATTTAAGGCTTAAGTTAACAGGCCTGTTGAAAGTCTGCAACATGCTACACAACACATCTAGATGTACAAGTATACATTTCATGTAACATACGTGTTCAGGTACTGTATGTCTTTCCATTTTCCGTCATTCCTTTATTCACCGGTTCAATAATACACTATATATTCAAAGGCATGTGGACACCCCTTCAAATTAGTGGATTCGGCTATTTCAGCCACACCCGTTGCTGACAGGTGTATAAAATCGAGCACACAGCCATGCAATCGCCAATAACAAACATTGGCAGTAGAATGGCCTTACTGAAGAGCTCAGGGACTTTCAACGTGGCACCGTCATAGGATGCCACCTTTCCAACAAGTCAGTTCATCAAATTTCTGCCCTGCTAGAGCTGCCCCGGTAAGTGCTGTTATTGTGAAGTGGAAACGTCTAGGAGCAACAACGGCTCAGCCGCGAAGTGATAGGCCACACAAGCTCACAGAACGGGACCGCTGAGTGCTGAAGCGTGTAGCACGTAAAAATCGTCTGTCCTCGGTTGCAACACTCACTACCGAGTTCCAAACTGCCTCTGGAATCAACGTCAGCACAAGAACTGTTATTCGGGAGCTTCACGAAATGGGTTTCCATGGACGAGCAGCCTAAGACCACCATGCGAAATGCCAAGCGTCCGCTGGAGTGGTGTAAAGCTCGCTGCCATTGGACTCTGGAGCAATGGAAACCTGTTCTCTGGAGTGATGAATCACGCTTCACCATCTGGCAGTCCAACGGACGAATCTGGGTTTGGCGGATGCCAGGAGAACACTACCTGCCCGAATGCATAGTGCCAACTGTAAAGTAAAGTTTGGTGGAGGGGGAATAATGGTCTGTGGCTGTTTTTCAGCCCTTGACTGGCCTGCACAGAGCCCTGACCTCAACCCCATCGAACACCTTTGGGATGAATTGGAACGCCTAATCGCCCAACATCAGCGCCTGACCTCACTAATGCTCTTGTGGCTGAATGGAAGCAAGTCCCTGCAGCAATGTTCCAACATCTAGTGGAAAGCCTTCCCAGAAGAGTGGAGGCTGTTATAGCAGCAAAGGGGAAACCAACTCCATATTAATGCCCATGATTTTGGAATGAGATGTTCGGCGAGGTGTCCACATACTTTTGGTAATGTAGTGTATTTTGAAACTCTTATGTCTACAGTCCACTTTAAGTAATGCATAGCCAGTCAACAGTGCCATACTCGGGGGATGCTGTGGCCACATGGGAAGGCATATGGAGCTATCTCCTCCACTCTCCCCAGCCCTGTTCAGACATGTCAGTTGGGTCCTAATCATGCATTTTTCTGCATGGTGAGAGAGCTGGAGTATCTGTGCTGAGCCAGCCACTGTGCCCTGGGGTGCTCCCCACTATACAGACAATCAACCCGGGGACGAATGGGGCATTTTTCAAGGACTAAACCCACCCTCTCCCCACACACACACACAGTCACCTCTCTCACCCACCCCCGAGAGGACAGCAAAAGTCTTCCATGTGCATAGAGTAGAAATAAACTGGGGGAAAGTGAACCCAATTTGCACGCTGCTCCATTTGAGATGAACGCTCCACTATACCCCCACCAGGAATCTTGCCCAGATTCCCCCTTTGTGTCCTGCATTATTGTTGAAATAAATAACCTTTCAGTACAATCAGTGTGGGGATCTTCACTTGAATTATCGGCCCGTAGATAGCTCACTCATGATCTGCTTCTATATCCATGAACTATAATGGGAAGTGATTTACTGGTGAAGGGGAAGAAAGAAGAGATGGAGAAAAGGGAGAGAGAGTGGCTTCAGAAAGACAATAGTGCCCTCTGCTGGATAGTAATGTTAGCATCACTTCTTACATTGGGATACACAGCAGTTGAAAATGATAGTATCTCAATTTGTGTCTGTGAAAGTTAGCTAGTATTTATGCAGAAATTAGAGGTTTAAATTATTTCTCACCCCACAATGTTCTATTACTGAGAGGAACCTATCCAAAAGAGTAACTTCTCAGAGGGGCCCCTCATGGATATAGGCTACAGACAGATTTGAGAAAGAGACATGAGTGGTTATGCAAAATCATAATGAAAAACTCTCTATGTTTCTCACAAGAGCTTCAGAGATCAATATTTGACTGAGGAATCCTCCCAGTTAGCTATATCAGTGTAGCCTGATGGCACAATCAACACAAGGGCCTATGTGGTACTTATGGTGGGAAGAACAGAGCGCTCAATTATGGGCAGGGGCATGCGCTAGCCCCACCCCACTCCCCCTCCTCCCCTCCCGGTCCCTTCTTCCCCACACTCCTGTGATGTGTCGTTACACGCCTGGCTGGCTCCTCTTCCATGACAGACTGTTACTTCCTGGAGCGGAAACGCATTTGATTGTTAACATCTGGGCCATTACAATTGCAAACTAGGACTCTGTACATCAATCAGGAAGTGATTTCAAAACAAAGAGACCGTCCTCCAATCCATCTATTGGGAGGCGGGGGCATTACATGCTCCTGTAATCCCGGCTAATTAGCGGGATAATGGGAATGAGATTTATGAATCTGCCGAGGAGAGTGGAGGTGCGAGGGCACACTCAAATTAGCAGGGATGCACGCCAGAGACGCAATAAACTGGATGAGCTTTTTGAGGTGTTGTTTTTTATCAACTTCACTCGTCCTGTCAATCTCTCTGTCTCTATTGTGTGAGGATAGGCCCACATGCTGGTGGGACCAAGTTAAATGTGTTAATTAACATAAAATAGCCATATGACTTCAAATGGAAAGTGTCTATGATTCATTTATATCCTTCCTTCTTGAGGTGGATCGTCGTATAACCATTTTAAACCTCTGTTATTACCATGTCCCATTGTAGGGTTTTGTTATCTTACACTGATGTATGGTGATCATCCTGGCCATAGTGACAAACAGAGAAGAGCCCAATACTTATTCCCCTCATAATGAATCCATTGAATTGTCCATGAAGGCATTATTCACAACTCACAAGCAGTGGCTCTCGGCTGTAGAGGGGGTGAGGAACAGAGAACCCTGACATATGGTGGTTTCTCAGATGGATAAACAGATGAAGAGAGAGATAGGGCTACAGTACCTACCTCTCTCCCTGATCCTGAGCCTTGGTTTGTTTACCCTAAAACAGGTGGGGCAGAGGACATGACCTCCAACCCCTATTGTCTGCTAGGCTTTCTCACAGGATGAGAGGTGGGAGGTCAAGTAGGACACCATCACTCACACCATGTAGGGGGTAATGTGCTTCCATATCAGCAGTTACTACAACAATTGTCAACATTGTAGAATACCAAACAAGAGAGCAGTTTGCTATTCTTTTGTCAGAATGGTAAATTTTCCTCAGTAACTGATCCAGCTGTAATGATAATCAAAGTGGAGTCGAGTTCTCTCAGGACTGTATACATTTGTGAGGGAGAGTGTGAGTGAGAGAGCAGTGCATTGTCCCTGGAGGCAGCAGGCGCCTGGTGCCACCCTGCAGGCTGCCCTCCCTCCCCAGCGGCCACAGAGCCCTGACCTTGCCTGGCAGCGGGGGACATCAACCATTAAAGCTCGGCATTCTGATAAGGCCATTTCTTTTCCTTCAGCATCTCTTTAATGTCATCCCTGAAATATGAAGTCATTAGATGATATTAAAACAGTGCTGACAAACTAATTAACAGAAGACATTATACGGGATGGGCTCGATTAATCCGCGTTAATTGCTCTTTTAAATGGGGGCTCCAATTAAAATTAATAAAGATTTACCGGTGATCACACAAAACTATGCCAAGGAGTGGCTGTCTGAAGGGCAGCCTAAAGTCAGCGTCTTCCATTCTCAAGTTTCCCTCCCTGTGCTCCCTACGCTCTCCCTGTGCTCCCTACGCCCTCCCTGTGCTCCCTACGCTCTCCCAGTGCTCCCTACGCCTCCCTGTGCTCCCTACGCCCTCCCAGTGCTCCCTACGCCCTCCCAGTGCTCCCTACGCCCTCCCAGTGCTCCCTACGCCCTCCCTGTGTGACCGTGCCAATGAGCCCATATCTTGGAGTAAGAAATGGAAGATTAAGCACAATAACCATCCCAGTGCCACCACTTTGCTCCTATTGTGTTCAGCTCTTTTGTGTTTGCTCTTGGCTTTGTCTACCAGACCCAGCTGAGGCTAGATGTGTTTACTGTAATATCAAAAGGATGTTGCACCGCACATACACCAATACATTTATATAAAACTGTTGTTACTTCATCACAGTACCTGAACATTTTTCTGGGGTTATTTTCTTATGCTTGTGGAACCTGGCACAGAATTAGCGGCAGTAAGTCAGTGTTGAATTATGTAATCCAAATGGTTGCTACTATTTAAAAAGAGATTATAATTTCAAGGTGATGAAACATTCACATTGACGACTGTTTATGTCACATTTATATTTGTATCTGTTGTGCAAATCAAAAAGTTTGGAGGATAGGCTCAGGTTCAGTATTGTAACAGTATTGTAACAGTATCATAACAGTTGTGTTACAGTAATTAGGGCACCCCTGTGTGGAGACTTTTACAACATGACTGTGTTACTGTATAAGAATGTTTTGTTTGATTGCTAAATGATAAAAGAAAACAAATAATGTTGGGAGAATAACACGGTATACATGCTATGAACTAGCACATGTAGATACTGAAATATCAAAGGGCATGCATCAAATAATAAAAGTGAGATCTTGGTCAGTGCCCTAATTGTGGCAAGACCGCTCTATGTTACTTCAGTGATCCACTAGATGACACTGTTTCTCTATTGAATGATCCTTTACTATGTCCCTCTGTGAGATTCCCTCTATATTTACCTTCTCTGTTTTTAAAGATATATACACATATCTTTACAAGTCTCCATGAAGACACTACCATGACAGTTTTACAATATGTAAATGTGGGGGCATTTTTTCATTCAATTGTTTCTCGTAATTGCTTCTTGACTAGAGGGTGTTCTCATAATTAACAAACAAGCATAGCTAGCATGGTTCCTCCTCTCTAAAAATCTATTTCTAATATTTTTGGGAACAGTGTTCAAATAAGAAGGGATATTTACATTACACACACCTTAAAATTATACTAAAATTCTATATGTTTTGTTTTCTCATTTAGAATTTTCTTGCTTTTCCCCTGCCCTATATATTTCCTATTACTATGTTCTCACACTGGGAGCTTCAGCACAGTAAGCCCTGGGGCAGTTGGACATTTGAGACAATTCTCTTTGTTTTCTTTCATCATATCAGGCATTACCAAGTCTTGTACTGAAAATGTCACAACAAATTAATTTGAACAAAGTACTTTAGTTCAACCGGTGGCTTTTTAATTGAGTTGAAATGTTAAATCAATTTACGGAAGAAGATTGATCTAATTGAAAAGAAATGTCTATTAAATGATTACCTAGGTTTGTATTATCCGCTCCTTCTCATAAAGCTAATCAAACAAATGTTTTAATTTCTTAAATGTTATCATTTCAGATGTAATTGGTGCTTGGGTGCCTAACAGGTTTTCCAATTAAATGTTTGTTTTGTGAAGTGCCAAAATGATTTAAAACATGAACATGAAACAGTCTACTTTAATGAAGAGCTGCTACTCTCACAGTGTATGCAGACCTTTTGACTTCTTTTTATTCATTTGTGTTTATAAGAAGTCAAAGCTATACTGCATTTTGACAGCGTGTTTTGATTGTATTGATTGTCTTTTGATAGATTTATAATAAATGATTGCTTCCATTGAGCTAACCACAGGCGGCCCTCTATCAGATAGCAGGGAGAGGAATCACGCCATTCATAGTTGTGGTGTCACAGTGTGTGTATATCTGTGGGTCAGCGTGTGTGTGTTTTTGTAAAGTGATTAACACGCTTTGAGCAAGCCGGTGCCTGGAAGAAAAAGTCAACGGGTTTGTGGAATTTTGCTTTGGTGGCACAACTCTGATATGAGGTCACATTGGGCATTACTCATTAGGAGGGAATGCATTGTGTCTGTTTTTAAGACATGGCAGTTGTTCGCATCCGCGCTGCCCGCACAATGAATGCAGGCCTTAGAAAGTCGACTTCAGTGAACAATGTGAGCAGCATAGTTTGTAGGACTTTGAACAGCTGTCTTTATGACATGGATTAGAGGCACCTTAGTGGCTCCGAATTTAGGCAGAATACTTTCAATGGGGTGTTACAAACAGTAGTACTAAAAATATACATTATATTGACTAAATGTTTGGTGATGCCTGAAATTAATTGTGAAATAATTCAATAAAATAAAATTGTGATTATTTCCATCTATTTATATTTAAGTCATTTTATTAGACAATCTCATCCAGAGTGACTTACGATCAGTGATATAAAAACAAGACATTTCAAGATGAATTAAGTGCAGCTTTATTCTATCAACAGGACTATCAAATAACCACTCAAAATATGGTGTCTATGGAATTGAGTTGACAATAGGCCATAGACTATAGAAATAGGCACAAAACATCTAAACATAACTTTGTACTTTTTTGTACATGTCATTTTCTCTCATAGAATTGGTTATTTGTGGTCATTTGCAATATTTACATGCTATTAGGTTAATACATTTGGCCTTAAAACACTTTATGGAGTATCCAAATATAATTGTGGCGTATTGACATTTACATAAAACACGTGCTACAAAATAAAAATAAACAATTAGCACAGTATGTCTTTCTCTCACAATCATCCAAAACCGCATGTCCATTAGGAACCATAAGTCAAATATGTATAGAAAATACCATTTTCTTCACTTTTGTAAGTCTACCAGACCTAGCAAGCATCCTACAGTATTAAAACACTGCCATTAAATATCAGTACATCTACAAACATGCAACTACATCTTGTCTTAATTGAATCCATATGGAGACACACAGACACACTACGATCTGCTGTCAGCTAAGTCTTTTAAAAAACTCCTAGGAGAGAGCTGGAGCAGTGCTATAAAGGTGACTGAGACTGTAAAAAGCTTGTGCAGTAAGTAGGCTCCTATTCTGCAGTGTATAATATGTCATTTACAACATAATACATTTGTTCCATGATTCTCTCACTAAAATCCAATTCATTGGCAAGATGTGTTAAAATTAGCACTTATTGTCATTGTATGACTGCAAAAATGAATGTCCTTCCTTCCTCGAGCATGGCTTTTGTTTGCTCTGTCTATAGGCAGGTAGATGATTTGAACTCATCTGGGACATCACTGTCCAGTTTACAGATGACCTTGTAGATTGCCTTCTTCCAAGAGGGGTCAGAATCTTTGGCAGTTGAAATGGCGTTGAAAAACTCTTGGAGAGTAATTTCAGCAACCTCAAGGAATCTCTCAGGAACCTGTTGGTAGAGGGATCAAACACAATGTTGTGCTTAAAGCCAAGTCTCAATTAATTACCTGCACTGAAACCAAACAAAATCTAAACCAAAGGCTTCTTTGATGTTGTGAGTGACAAACCACAGTGGATGGTAAGTGTGTTGTCTCATTGTTTATATTACGCTCTGGTACAGTGCTCTGAACCAACACTGTGGAATCTGGACCTACAAGCAGGGCTGGATTAACGCAGGGGTTTACCGGGGCTGAAGCCCCTGGGCCCAGGCCCGTGGGGGCCAAAGGGGAAGCAAAAAATATATATATAATAACACTAATGATAATAATAATACTGTATATATATATATGTTTTACCAAAAAATATTATAAAGGAAATATAAATAGTATATATTATATATGTAGTATATATTTTGTCTTTTTTTCCTGCAACCGTCAACCACAGGAGGAGCCCGCTCTCAATGAGTGTAGACAGCCTGCTGCTGCCGCTCTGTTAATCATCAGATGGGAGGAGGAGAGGAGGTATGGGGCCCAGGTGGGTAACTAATTACTAAAAAATTAAAATGCATAATAAATAAATGTGACTTGTGAATTGTGTGAGTCAGGGGCTGGGACCCAGCCCTTAGGGGGCCCAAGAAGCAAGAAAATAAATAATGTCTCAATGTTCAAAATACACTAGAGCATAATTTTGCCACAGAGGATCAATAGTTTATAAAAAGTGACTGTGGATTAAGTTTTATCACAAGCACATACAGGTATTTGCCAAAATAAAGGAAACATCAACATAAAGTGTCTTAAAAGGGTGTTGGGCCACCACGAGCTGCCAGAACAGCTTAAATGCACCTTGGCATAGATTCTACAAGTGGACCTAAACCATGCCAGGAAAATGCACCCCACACCATAACATATACTTTGTATCCCTCGTTTACTCAAGTGTTTCCTTTATTTTGGCAGTTACCAGTATGTTACAATTGGGAAGACTGCCGTTTGGGCAGCATGCGCGCCAAATACACAGCTTGTTGCATTGTGGCCATAGACATATAATCCATAGAAGGGTTTTGTAACTTCTTACCCTGGCAATTTGACTGTTAAACTCATGGGTACACTAGCAATCGATGCCAGTCCTGACTTGAATGGGAACTGCCATATATGGATTATATTTCTATGGTTGGTTGCAGCTTTCGGTTTGCCTTTTGCAGATTTCAAAATACAATCGCGGGGAAAACGTACAGTTTGGAAAGCAAAGTTTGGGAGGCCTATAAAAAAAACAAAGCCCCAGGGCCTATGATTTCTTCATCCGGCCCTGCTTACAAGCACATTTAACACCCTCACTCACTTCAAAACAGACAGCTCCTTCACAATTTGTTCTCTGTACTCATAAAACAAATACAATGTCATAATCATTAGCTGTCTGTAGTGGGATTCTGCTTTGTCTTTGTAGCCTTGTTGGCTTGAACTTAGCTGTTCGGAAAGAGAGAAAGCACCAAGCCTTCCCAGGAATTTCAACCTGCTCTCAACACAGATCAACACAGATCAGGTTTGGATGCTGGGAGAAGAATCTATTCGGTGCCATTATTTCCCATAGACCAGCTAACAGTCCAGTTGTTGGCATAATTTTTTTTTTCTCATCTCCCGACACAAAGCATCCCTGGGAAAGGAATGTCTTGGTCCCAAGGTAAAGAAAACGGTCTCGGTTCTTTCCCACCAAACAGCCTTCTCCCTCGGAATTCACAGCATCTTTCTCAGCATTCCGCATCAGTAGCAATCTGAGCCTCGCTCAGGCGTACTGGTCCTCTAATCCCGAGTTGTTTTAGTGGGATTCTGCAGCTTCCTCTTCCCACAGTTTGATAAAGCATTGCTCTAGAGTTTAGATAATGGCTGCAAAGGCTGTGCAGCCACAGGTGCAGTGACACATGGGTCAGGGTAAGGACATACGTGACCACAACTAGGAGATTACTGACCAGACCAGACCAGGAACAGGTTACTGGGAGGAGAGTTCTCTGATATGCTAATGAAGGTTTATTACCCTGTTACTACATCAATGTGTAATTTATCGCATTCATGCCTAAACAACTTTATTGTTTTCCTCACTTTATGACAAATGTTTGTTTCAGGACAAAAAACACAGCATTGGCTGCATCAACTGAGGAGTGCTGATGAAAGCAGAATGAACACACTGTTCCCATACATAAAGATCATTCACTCAGCATTGACCATATTGTCTTTGAATACATGTTGCAATTTACTTTGTAAAGGGAGGGTGTTAATCTAATATCTAATAATCTAAAAGTCATGGAAAAACATTGACGAGCTTCTATGCAATATATAGTTACATTGGATACCAGGGGAGGAGCTGACCATACATATGGTAAGATAAACATATTTTGACTTACCTGGAAGTCATTGGCTTTGTTGTAGTGCATGTTGAGGGCTCTGAACAGCTCAGAGTCTCTGCTGATGGACATGTCTTTCACATCGGTGACCCCGTCCACTATGGCCTGGCGGGCAAACTTCTCCATCTGGATGTAGTAGAACTCCCGGAAGTTACTGAACCACTTGATGAGCTGAGAGGTGATGCAGCGATTGAACTGGGGACACAAGGGGACAACAAGTTGAGAAAATGCACTGATATTGTTTATTGAGATGACATGTCTTTATTGACCAAATCATCAAGTTGATGCAAGATGATCGAAAACCTACACTGTGTCAAAACCGTGTCTTCTCTCTTTTTCATATCGACTTTCAAATCTAAGCTGGAATATAAATGTGTTGTTTTGAGTAAAACCTTCCACAAGAGAATAAAAACCTCTATTCAGTATGCATGCAAGTAATATGGATTGTGTTGGTCTGTCATTTTATTCAACGTTAATTGCTCTGATCTTTTCCCACCAACTTACTGAATAAAAAAACATCTGTCAAAGCCGTGTGTTTCTAAACTCAGTCTTGACATTAGCCTGGTTATTCTATCTCTTCATCCAGAAAGAAAGAAAAAAACGCCCAAGGGCTGGGCAAGCATCAAAGACGTTTATTTTCTCTGCTGTTATCGGACGCAGCGTAAGGACAGAAGGAAGCTTCCCTCTCAGTGACTCTGCCTGATAGGATGGAATCAGACACCAGGATTAGAACTGTCTTTTGTTCAGTGCCACTTCCCACCACAGGGTCGTGGGCAAGGAGGAGACGCAGTAGGCTGCTGGCTGCAGGCCTCCCCTATGACCCTAGGGTCAGATAGAGTAGTGTGGAGGCCAGGCCTGGGCCCCAGACACAGACTGCCCCCAGCAGGACATGTCCCGGCCATGGTGGAAGGAGAGGGGACAGGAGAGGAGACACACAGGGCACACAGACATACAGGATGCTGTGGTTAGGCCCAGTGCTCGCCTCACAGCCTGACTGCCTGCATGTCTAAAACCTGCCCTGTGTTGACGCCGAACGACAGTGGCTTTTTACAGAGTCTTTTGTCACTCCATTTGCTGACTGGAGGGACTTTTTAAAGAAAGAATGCCCCTCTATCTCCCTGGTCTACGCCCCAGGACATGCTACTGGCTTAACAGCTTTGTTTTTCTAAAGCGTGTGTTCTTTTGTTTCCTCCCTCCGACCTACTGCTCATGCTGTCCCAAAAATACATCAACAAGTATTCTGCAGGCAAATATGGTGAACATAGAACAAACCCATTAACAGTAAATAACATCATGTTAATTAATATTGTGATAGCTTACCTTGACATCGGGAAAGAAGGTTTTCAGCACATTGGAGCTGGGATAACGGGTGTAGAAGAACATCAGCTTTGCTTTCTTCAGATGGTTGGGGGTTAGGCCTTCCTGAATGTGTCAATGTGTTAAGGCCGCAAGTACTGGCAGTCGATCCCAATCACAATACAGTTCACATACACTCTGCAAAGTGTTAATAGACTAGAATACTGGGTTGCCTCTGTCTCCAATTAAAATGAATGACACTAAATAACAGCTCTGTAGTAACCAGGGAGTCAATAATGACCCTACAACAT